>NW_012138303.1:2104745-2129034 GCF_000956105.1 Propithecus coquereli
CTTGAGCTTATTTGTCAGGAATGATACCCACAGTCAGGTTGTGGAGGTGGTCTGCAGAGGGAAACACTGGTTCTATAGCTCCTGAACACTGGGTGTTACAGTTGGCGAGTGTATCAATATTGTATCACAGGCTTGACTTTGTGATCAATGATGGTCCAAAGTTTGATGTCTCTGCCACTACCTTTACCACATGCAGTTTCGACATGATCTTATTCTTTCAGGCTCGTACTTCTTGATCAGAATCTCCAGCAGATGTTCCACATCCCTCTTATATTTTATTTAGAAAATTTCAAATCTGGAGAAAAGTTGAAAAATAGTACTGTATATTAATATTTTCTAGGAAGTGCTTTTGGTAGGTGGCACTCAGACCATATACTTGCATTTTGGTTGCATAGAAGGCCAGAAAATATAGTTTCTGGCTCCTACCTTAAAAAGGTAGAGATTTAAAAAAAGTATCAAAGATTCTACCCAGAGAGAAAAATGTCAAATGTGTGCTATAATTCTAAGGATATACTCAGAAAAGAGGTATGTGTTGGGTTAATATGTGTTTTGGAGTGAGGAGTGGGGCCTAATAACTTTGGCCCAACAATTTTATCACGGTTATCCTGGTATAGTTTAGAAATACATAGGAAAACAACAATTTTTATGGTCAGGTTAGATGATCCAAATATAAACATTCTCAATATGGCTTTTTTTTTCTTTTTTATTTCAGCATATTATGGTGGTACAAATGTTTAGGTTACGATACCATGGAGTACTATTCAGTATGGCCTTTGTTTGTTTCTCAAGGCAAGATAATCACTCCCTTTAGGAATTTTTTCATGCAATATTTTCAGGCTTCGTTTTTTTTTTGACCTTTCAGCAACATTTGATACTGTACTGTGTTGCTTAATGCTTGCCTCTCCTGTAGGATGTAAGCTCCATGAAGGCACAAACCATAATGAGAGATGTTTTGGAAGTAGAGTCTATGTTTCATCTCTAGTGCTTGGCACTTAGTAGAGTCTAAGGAATAACTGGTGAATGAATGTATCTGCGAATGAGGAGTGGTCTAATGGGCGTATATACAAAGATAAGTTCAATTCCCAACTTCCCAAATCGCATTTTCCCAGTCAGAAATTTTATTTTTCTTTGTTGTTTTGTTTATAATTTATAAACTTATCATCATTTCTACATCAGTAAAATTGTATAGAAACCCCATAAACTGATTGACATCAGTATTGGAGGGAAGGAGACTTTGAAGACAGAAAATATTTTCTGAAGTGTAGATAAATACTGTTGAGGATGTTTTGTTTGGCTTGTATTCCTGTTTATTACAATGGAGCTGAGGGTGGTTTTTTTCAAATTAAAAAAATAAGACCTACATGGGTTAGGTGTCTCATCTAAATCAATCATGGAAATACTAAGACTAGAAATCAAGGTTTTTAGGTTCTCAATCTATAATTATTTTTCTACTCCATGAGGCTCCCTTCAAATTCATACTGTATGAGAGAATAAAGATTTTTCAATATTTCATCTAAATAGGAAATCGAATATGTAACTTAACCAGAGGATAATATCATCATGGCAGGGAAATAACTTGAAACTAATACAAAAAGTTTCATAGCATCTCAGGGATCATGTTGTACAATTTCTCCCAAGCAAGAATTTTAGCTGTGGCACCCATTGCTCAATATAGCCTACTCTTACCACTTCTTAATTATCCTCCCTTTCACATTTATTCCTTGTAACTTCAGCCACCTCACTTGTTAAGCAGGGGCAAAAATATTTGCCCTGCTTACTTAATGAAGTAACTGTGAGAATACAATAAGCCTATACATGTGAATGTTCTTTGAGAAAGCCAATACAGATACAATATATGATATCTTGGGAGAGATTTTTTGAGGGCCTCATCATATAAAAATGTAACTTTAAGAGGAATCCCTGTCTGGGTAGGTCTAAAACTCCACCATTAATTTCAATTATAGGAAAACATTGCTCTGAATATATATGCATCTGTACTCCCAAGGTCAGGGCTTTTGTTCACTCTCTATCACTTAGATTATCTGATTTGTCTCTCTGACCACAGTGCAAGTATCCAAGAGTACAGATGTGTATACTCTGTTCCTGACACTGACCTGCACGGGAGTTTCAGAGAAATAGAGGACTATATTCAAGGCATGAAACGGTTTGTAACTGATCTGATAAACTCTGATTGCAGCATTCCCAGAAAATTTCTGCAACAGTACTATAAGGCCCATTTATATGAATGAGAAAATAGAAGTTGTGCAAGGATCCCTTACTAACTCTCTGCTATTAATAGTAAGTGAGAGGGCAAGGATCAGAGCCTGTGTCTGCCTGATTCCAGCTTCTGCTCTTTTTAGAGAACAAAGTAGTTCAAAAAAGGAAAGAAAATTAATGCTGAGCAAGACCAAGGCTAAGGCCCAACTGGGAGAAGAAATAGAGTTCTAAGATTTTGAAAGAGCACTTAAATTCTGTAGTTAAAAAGGAAAAAGAATGGAGAAGTAATTTCAGAGAGTTGAGGAAAAGAGAAAACCAGTTTATAGATCATTTATCTTGAGGATTTGGAGAGTTGTTAGTAAATTTTATTGTTTTAATTTGAGAATGAATCAGCGTTGCCTTGGGCAGCACAGCTGTCACTATCAGGAGGGGAATAACACAAGATCAGATCCAGCAGAGAACTTTGGAGAAAGACAATGTAATCCCTTCTCTTTCCCTTACTCCCCTTCCACACCCGTCATCCCCATCCCTTCAATCTCGTAGAAGGATCTAGTTTTTTGGGATAGAAAATTAGGGGTTGTGATGATTAATTTTAATGTGTCAGCTTGACTGGGCTAAGGGATGCCCAGATGGTTGGTACAACCCGTTATTGCTGGGTGTGTCTGTGAGGGGGTTTCTGGAAGAGATTAGCATTTGAATCAGTAGACTGAGTAAAGAAGATCTCCCTCACCAATGTGAGTGGGCATCACACAGTCCTTTGAAGGCCTGAACAGAACAAAAATGCAGAGGAAGGGTGAATTTGCTCTCTACTTGAGCTGGGACATCCATCTTCTCCTGCCTTCAGACATTGGCACTCTTTGTTCTCAGGCCTTCAAGTTTGGACTGGAACTACACCATCAGCTTTCCTGGGCTGCCAGCTTGCAGATGGCATATCAGGGGGCTTCTCAGCTTATATAATCATGTGAGTCAATCCCTTATAACACATCTCTACTTACCTACCTATTTATCTTATTGGTTCTGTTTCTCTGGAGAACCCTGACTAATACAAGGGTGGCATGATTTAGTAAACCGACTCTGTGCATTATTAGAAGTAGTAAGAACAAAGTTGCTTTATCAGCTACAACATTCACTATTAATCCTGACCTCTTTTATTCTGACTTTAATAGATGTTCTTTAGGGCCATCACAACCTGTGGAGAAAACACAAACATTAAAATGAAGTGCTCTTCTTTTTCTTCTTTATCTACATCTTATTAGTTCTTTGAATTGGTAAATAATGATTTACCATGTTACGATGTGCTTTTACATTAGGATTTTCAGATATTGCATGGAACATACTTCTACTAAAATAGTATGTTTATCTGAAATTCAAATTTAACTGAGTGTCCTGTATTTTATCTGCCAACCCCATTTTATATCCAGTTTTTCACTTGAAGTCCACAATAATTTTGATGTGGTTAAGAAATATCATAATTTTCAAATGAATAAACTGAAGTTCAAACTTTTCGAGTGACTTTTCCAAAATTCCCCTAAGTCTATGGATACAAAGTGGTATATATTGCCATAGCCAATGTAAGTCTGAAACTATTCAGCTATTCAGCAGATTGGGGGTAAGGTGGGGAGATAGAGAGAGAGAGAGAGAGAGAGAGAGAGAGAGAGAGAAAATTAGTAATGGGGACATAGAAGAAACATCTGACATTAGAGATCTTAACAGTAGAGCTGGGCTGAAAGTTCCAAAGAAACACGTGGAAAATAGATCTGATTTATATGATATCCATAGTCAAGTCACATGATTTGTGAGCAGTGCATGACAACAGGAATCCCACCAATGAAAGTTGTGTCACTGAATGTTATATAAGTGGCCAAAAGGAAACCCAGTTATTTGACCAGGATACTAACCATAGATATGAGTGAAGTGAGAGAAGAAGAAAAGGAAAAGAGGTGCCAAATACAGTGATGGCACAAAGGAGAGAATACTTGAACTGGGTTTCAGAGAGGGAAGGGAAGTGTCACCCATTCAGGGGAAAAGAACAGTAAGGGAAGAAATTTGATTTTCTCTTTTTCTTTTTTTTTTTTTTTTTACCAAAACCCACAGATAGATCTAAAAATTAAATGTACAATAAAGAAAAAAAAATAGAAGAAAAGACAAATGTATTTTCTTTGGTTCTTTAGAGAAACAGAACCAATAGGTTATTTATTTTGTTTATTTACTTACTTATTTTTAAAAAATGGCTCACGCAATTATGGAGGCTGAGAAATTCTAAAATCTGCAGTCAACAAGCTGGGGACCCAGGAGACTTGATGGTATAGTTCCAGTCTCAGTGTGAGTCTGAGAATCAGAAGAACCACTGGTATAAGTTCCATTCTGAGTCGGAGTCTTAAGGCAAGAGGAGACCCAAACCCTAGCTAGAAGACGGGCAGAGAGAGTAACTTCTTCCTTCCTCCACCTTTGTTGTATTCAGCCTTTCAACAGATTTGAAGAGGCTCACCCACACTGTTTAGGGCAATCTTCTTTACTCTGTCTACCAATTCAATTATTAATTTCATTCAAAAACATACTCATAGATACACCCAGACTAATGTTTATTTTTTGTATAGATATATCACAATTTATTGACCTAATCCCATGTCTTGAACAATAAAGTTGTTTACAGTGAAGCTCTTCACCATATCAACATTGCTTTGAACATCATTTAACTGCATTTTGTTACAATCTTGAATTGGAATATCTTTTATTTTTAATTTTTTTTTATTTCAGCATATTACAGGGGTACAAATGTTTAGGTTACATATATTGCCTTTGCCCCACCTGGGTCAGAGCTTCAAGCATGTCCATCCCCCAGATGGTGCACACCGCACCCATTAGATGTGTATATACTCATCATCTCTCCCCCATCTGCCCAACACCTGATGAACGTTACTACTATATGTGCACTTAAGTGTTGGTCAGTTAATACCAATTTGATGGTGAGTACAAGTGGTGGTTGTTTTTCCATTCTTATGATACTTCTCTTAGTAGAATGGGCTCCAGCTCTGTCCAGGATAATACAAAAAGTGCTGGATCACTATTGGTTTTTGTCACCAAGTAGAACTCCATGGTATACATACACCACATTTTATTAATCCACTCATGTTTTGATGGGCACTTGGGTTGTTTCCACATCTTTGCAATTGTGAATTGTGCTGCTATAAACATTTGAGTGCAGGTATCTTTTTAATGGAAATGTCTTTTGTTCTATTGGGTAGATACCCAGTAATGAGATTGCTGGATTAAATAGTAGTTCTACTTGTAGCTCTTTCAGGTATCTCTATATTACTTTCCATGGAGGTTGCACTAGTTTGCAGTCCCACCAGCAGTGTATGAGTGTTCCTGTCTCACTGCATCCATGCCAATATTTATTGTTTTGGGACTTTTTGATAAAGGCCATTCTCACTGGAGATAAGTGATATCTCATTGTGGTTTTGATTTTCATTTCCCTGATGATTAGAGATGTTGAGCATCTTTTCAGATGTTAGTTGGCCATTAGCCTATCGTCTTTTGAAAAGTTTCTGTTCATGTCTTTTGCCCACTTTTTGATAGGGTGGTTTGATTTTTTTCTTGCTGATTTTCCTGAGTTCTGTATGGATTCTAGTTATCAGCCCTTTATCAGATGTGTAGCATGTGAATATTTTCTCCCGTTCTGTAGGTTGTCTGTTTGCTCTCATCATAGTTTCCCGGGCTGTACAGAAGCTTTTTAATTTGATCAGGTCCCATTTATTTATTTTCGTTGTTGCTGTGATTGCCTTTGGGGTCTTCTTCATAAATTCTTTGCCTAGGCCAACGTCTATAAAAGTTTTTCCAAAATTTTCTTCTAGAATTCTTATAGTTTCATGCCTTAGGTTTAATTCTGTTATCCACCATGAGTTGATTTTTGTGAGAATTAAGAGGTGTGGATCCTGTTTCAGTCTTCTACATGTGGCTATTCAATTTTTCCTGCACCATTTATTGAATAAGGATTCTTTCCCCAGTGTATGTTTTGATGTTGTCAGACATTTTTTTATTTATGTGCTCAATTCTTTGTCTTCACCCTTTTTGAAAGTCAATTATACTTGTCCTAGGTCTTTTCACCAATTCTCATAAGGTTTTTATACTTTATGGTTAATTTTCTCTCTTTTTTTTCTTTTTACTTTAGTCTGGATATTTTCTACTAATTTATATTCTACTTCACGTGTCTTTCCTTTAATTATGTGTGGTTATTGTTATAATTCATATATGCTTATACATTTTTATTAGATGTCAGACATTCTGTATGAAAAATTGTATAAGTCATATCATGATCTTATCCTCTGGAAGTCAGCAAGGGTAGGGGTAGATCACAATTTCAATCATGCAGTGGACTGACTTGAGGTTAGATTTTAGTTTTCATAAGCTTTCTTCTACTTTTGTATGACCTCTATTCCTGTGATAAAGTTCTCTGGTGATCACAACTGAAAGCTAATATGTTTCCTAGAGCCTTCTTAATTGGAAAATTCAGAATGGTAATTTTTGCCATCTTAGTGCTTTAAGAGGGCTGCAAATTCAACTCAGGTTTTCAGCTTCTTTTTGTTCATTTCTTAGTTTATGTATCAGTCAATGTTTCCAGGGGAAAATCAGTTCAAAGTTTCAGGATCACTTGTCTGTGCCTGTCTTCCTTCTAGGATCTTGGCATCCTTAATCCTTGATATATTAAAAAGCCCAAACTCTGATTTTTGTTTTCTCAGCCCCATGAGACTGCCAAAAGATCTACTAAACCATTGTTTTTGTCTTGGATCTCTGCTCTATTTCTTGTCTAGCTGTTCAGTGTCTTGCTACCTATAGCTAATTGTCAAATACTCCAAGAAGAAAACCAGCTCACAGAATATTGGGCTCACCTCAATGAACTTTCTTTCTCTTAAGGATTCTGGTCCCTTGAGTCCTGATGGCCTTACAAGCTCTCTGATGTTTTCACACATATGCATGTGTATTTCCTTTAGTTTTCTAAGGTTATTTTCAGTGGGAGTGTTGTCTACTACAAGCTATTTTGTCAAAATTGAAGGCAGACATCTCATATTAAAATTACTTTACAATTAGTCTTTGTGCTAGCTGAAGTATACAACAAATGCTTTAGGGAAATAGAACAACTTAAGCCAGAATTATTACACCAGAAGTCATTGGTAATGAGAAATAAAGTTATTAGGAGCATCTAGAAAGTACTAAGAGAAAAGGAGACACATCTCTGAAAATCTTTTACATTACAGTTTAGCCTGAATGTAGCCCATTTGCTAAGAAGAAAGTTCAGAGCCGTCTGTTTGACAAAGAGGGCCTTTGTATTGTTTAATAAATCTTTCTTAAAGAAAGCAGTGTATAAAATGAAAAATCCCCTTGCCAAATATTCTAAGCCCCAAGTAAAAACTGTGCTAAGAATAGAGAAGATTCTACTGGTTCATTACAGTTGTATTGGATGCTCAGGCCGTTACTCTGCCTGTTAGTTGGCCTAGTGGACATTATATTAAGTGAAACTTCGTCTAAGGTTAAACACTGTGAAACATCTTCCAATTGAGCACTGTACCCTTATTCTTTAAAGTGTCTCTTGGGCTAAACCAGTCTGCTTTATTCTTGCCTTTAATGTGGACCATTCAAAAGACAGAGGAAAAAAGAGGATCTATAAGGCTCTCTGTCTCCTGTATGTCTGTGAACTATATCTATTAGAATGACAGAGCCAATGAGCAGCTAGAGAGACATACTAAAATTTGAATTTTTGTGCACTGACAACTAGTTAGAGGTTGGTTAACAAGAGGTACTTAAAGCTGATGGAGCTTGTTTGGAGGGAGGCATATGAAAAGGGAGTTTGGGTTATACTTTAAGGCTTTTGACTTACTCCTAATGAGTGTTGAGAATTGCTAGACTACCTATATTAAAATATAAGGATAAAAATATTTACTAAAGAGAAATAAAAATATTACTGGAATGACACCAGCAAGGTGGCAAGCAAAAGTTCCCTGGGGCTTGCCCCCTCCAAAAAAAAAAGGACCAAAATAACAAATAAGCAACTATATTTAGACTGGAGTAACTGAGAAAGTACACTGGAGATAACCAGGGGAGCAGCGAAATCCCTACAGAGCAGAGAAGCCCAGGATAGAACCATCAAGAGGGAAGTTAGACAGCCTGCCTCTGCTGTACTGTCTCCCTTGCTAGGACCAGACTGAGACCAATGAGGACTTATAATGGGAAACAGTAAGCTAAAGATCCTCATGGTCCCCGTCACTACCACAGACACCAGCAGTCATTGCTACAGGAAGATCTAGCAGTCCTCACAGGCCCTAAATCAAGTGTGGACAATTACCAGGAATCCACATGGTTGCATTGCCCCAGAGCAGGAGCCCTTTTGGTAGCCCTTACCACCGAGATCTAAGCAGCTATGGCACCATCTTGAAACCACACCCACAGCTGGAGTGTGTCCCACCCTGGGGCCCAATAGGCCCTCATCCCTGAGGCCTCATTGTCATTCCACTGTGTTCATATGGGTGCCTATAGCATCAATACACTGGCTGCTGGGAGCCTAGGCCTGAAGGACTGACTGAGACCCCAATGTCTAAATCCACAAGGTACCCTATTCCCCAGTGAAATAAGTGGACCTGTACAGTGGGGAGGCCTTATACAGTTACCTAGCTTGAGCATGCCTGCTTCTAACATGGCGGCCAGGTTGAAGGCAGCCCTGCCCCCTCAGAGGAAGTCTGTGCAGTCACCCAGCCAATATTCACCTGTCCTTGTCGTGACAACCAGCCTAGATCAGACCCCCAATAAGAGAGAGCTCCACTCAGCTGCCCCACCTCTGCACTCCTGCTCCCATCATGACAGCCAACCTGGCGGTTGTGCCAACTTCTCAGAGAGGCTGCCACATAGTATGCAGGCCAACCCCACCCACATGCACCTGGACCAAAAGCCAACCCAGTGACCCTGCCACCAGCAAAATTGTGTCACCACCATCACAAACTCCTATAGCCTAGGCATTTAAACAATCGCAGACATCACAGATGAGGCTTGCAGCTGAAGAATCTATATGTAAAACACACAACTGAGTCTACCCTGAACCAAAGCCAACACACCATTCCCAACAGAATGTTTATCTTTTGAAAAGATAAACAAAATTGAAAAAACTTCAGCTATACTAAATAAGAATAATAGGGAAAACACCCAAATAAACAAAATCAAAGATGAAAAAGGAGAAATTTTAACTGATATTACGGAAGTACAAATGATCATAAGAGACTACTATATGCCAACAAATTTGAGAAGATAGAAGAAATGGATAAATTTCTGGACACATACCACCTACCAAGATTAAATTATGAAGAAATAAAAAATCTTAACACAACAATAATGAGTGAGGAAATTGCATCATTAATAAAAAGTCTTCAATCAAAAAACAAAGCCTAGGACCTAATGGCTTCACTGCTGAATTTTGCCAAACATTTAAGAAATAATAATATAAACTTTGTTTAAACTATTCAGGAAATTTGTACAAGGGAATATTTCCAAATTCATTTATGATACTAGTATTACACTGATTCCAAAACCAGACAAGGACACATATGCATGCACACACAAAAAATGTACAAGCCAATATCTCTGAAGGACATAGGTGCAAAAATTCTCAAGAGAAACTAGCAAACTGAATTCAACAGCACATTAAAAAGATAATTCATTATAATCAAGTGAGATTCATCCCAGGAATGCAAGGAGAGTTTAACATATGCAAATCAATGAATGTTATATACCACATTAACAAAAATACAAAAACTATATGATTATTTCAAGAGTTGCTTAAACAAGGATGTGACAAAATTCAACATCCCTTCATAATAAAAACTCTTAGCAGATTAGATATAGAAAATATGTACCTCAACAAAATAAAGGCCATGCATGACAAACCCAGAGCTAATATTGCACAATACTGTATGAAAAAAAGCTAAAAGCTTTTTCTCTAAAATCATAAAAAACACAAGGATTCTCATTTTCTTCAGTCCTATTCAATATAATACTGGAAGTCTGAGGCAAAGCAGTTAGTCAAGAGAAAGACATAAAAGATTTTTCAATCTTCTTTAATTTCTTGCAAGAGTGTATGGTAGTTTTCATAGTATAAGTTTTATGTTTCTTTTATTAAATTTATTCCTAAGTATATTATTCTTTTTAATGCTATTGTAAATTGCATTATTTTTTTAACTTTATTTTCATATTTTTCATTGCTAATATATAGAAATGAAATTGATTTGTATATTGGTCTTATGACCTGCAACTTTGCTGAACCCTGTTATTAGGTCTAATAATTGTTTAGTGGATATCTTAGGAATTTCTCTATATACGATCACGTCATATGTGAGTAGAAATTATTGTATTTCTTTCTTCCCAATCTGGTTACCTTTCATTTCTTTCTTTTGCCTAATTATCCTGACTAGAACCTCCAGTAAAATGTTAAGTAGAAGTGGGGAAAGCAGACATTCCTGTCTGATTCCTGATATTAGAAGAAAATCATCCAGTCTTTCACATTTTTGCATCCATATTCAGAAGGGAGTTGGTCTGTAATTTTCTTTCTTGTGATATCTTTTGGTGTTGGTATCATGGAAATTCTGGCCTCACAAAATGAAATGGGAAATGTTCTTTCTTCTGTTTCTTGAAAGAGTTTATAAAAAATTTGGTATTATTTCTTTAAATGTTTGGTGGAAATCTGTGATGACATCATCTGCACTTAAGGCTTCTCTTTGTGAGTATTTTTTTGATTTACTAATTCAATCTCTTTAAGTATTATAGGTCTATTCAGATTGTTTATTTCTTTTTGAGTCAGTTTTAGTAGTTTGTGTCTTTCTAGCAGGATCTGTACTGCTAACTACCACCCAATCAGCTGACATTCGGACACAGTTTTTCACATTTATATAGAGAGAGCTGATGTTTACCTGAGTGATTCTTTCAGGATACTATACATTCTAATTAATTGTAATATGGCCAGGGGTGTGTGTGCATGTGTGTGTGTCATACTGGATGTTAAACATTTTGAGTATTACTCCATAAATTACACTCATGCAACAGATTAAACACACACATGCAGATAACATTCTTTTTTCCTTTTGTATTTATTTCTATCCTTTTGCAATATATTGAAGATGGGAAGAAGACCTCCTTAGAAATGATGCTACACCATAGTGATGAGATGGATTAGCTGGGAGAAGGCGAATGAACAATCATTCAGAGTACAATGGATTTGGAAGTTCTTGACCAGCTGGAAGACACAATACCTCATCTCTGTTACTAACTACTCTTGATAAAGGAGGTAGACTCATTCTCTTAGTAAATATGATGCTATCTCACTCTGAGGTGCTAGTTAAGGGAAAGATGGACCCTGAAATCTCCTCTCATGCAATGATTAATGAATTTAATATATATCCCTTTATCACAGTCCATTCCTTATCCCACAACTTCCGATTTTCTGGTCCAACTGATGAAAGCCAAATTAAATAAGGCCATCACCACAAATACAGCCTTAATTCTTTATTAATTTTAATCATAAGCAACCTTTCTATTGAAACCATAATGCATTATGAATGTGTTCACAGAGAGGGGATAATATGGTAGTGATGACATTTCTTGAACTTTTTTTATTATGGTTTAGCATCGAATTGTTCAAACAGAAAAGAGTGGAGACTGATTAAATATCAAGAGTTGGACTATAATGAAAGAAAAGTCCATAGTAAATATGTGATGATTGTTTTTAAATCAAATGTGTGGGAGGATGGATTTAAGGTGATAGCTCAGCAGTTACTCTCCTAATCCCAACTGAGGTTGCCATGTGGTTTTTCATTTGGCTTATAAAATGGAAGCTGGTTTTCAACAAGTCCCTGCTGGCTGGCCCATGAGCCAGGCACCACATGCCTCCTTCTTTGGCATCTGACAATATTTTTATTAATATTAAAAGCTGAGGGAAAGAAGCCACTGAGGATAACTTCTGCTTTGGAAAATTGTATTAACTCATTGCAGTCCTGAAACCTCCCAGGATTCTTTAAGTAAAGTAGGTAGTCTGAAATGGGGTGAAAAAAAAAAATTTCTCTGTGTACCGAGAAGTGCCAGGATTTCAATTCACAGCATTAGTGAGGTCAAGGGTGGGGTGTTCTATTCTAGGGATTTCCACCTCAAGTCCACCTATTACAGCAAGCCAGGAACCTTGAAAATCATCTCATTATGGACTGCTTAATGAGATGTGCCATTTAACATTGGCCCAGACACAACCAGCATATGTCTTTATCTGACCCTGTTCTTGAAACCTAGGCTGGTCTTCCTTCACAGTACCTGGAAGGTATACAATCAAAGGGGAACACCCGGCAAATGCACATTTTATGGCCAGTGCTTAAGAGTTTTTTGCTTGGCCTTGATTTTTACCTTTCACTTATACCATTTCATTCCTCTAGCTCTTTCCTATTTCCTGTTCTATATGTTTTGGGTTTGAGGGAGCTTAGGCAAAGAGGGCATGGCAGAATCACTTAAAGTATTAGAGGAAACACTCATAATCGAAAATTATTTCTGAAAATTTGGCAAAAAAAAAAAGCCGGTTGCATAAAGGGACCTCCAACAAAATTTGAACATTGCTGATTGAAAGCTCTCACATCAGTGAATTTGTAATAAACTGGGGGAAAGAAGAATGAAAAATGGTATGCATTCTGTTTCTCCTATGTTCCTGGAATGATGCTATATATTTTACAGGCATTATGGTATCCAAATGTTGGAATTGTCCTTTATAGTTTCTAATCAGGCTAAAGAGCAGGTCTATAGGGCAGGGAGGAGCCTTATACCAGGAATCAGGTTTCAAGATCTGGCTCTACTTCTCATGATGCCCTTTTGTCAAGCTATTTTGGCTTTTATAGCCTCTGTATTTCCATTTTTAAAACAAGAGTAATGGTACAGTGCTGCCTAATCTTTCTCAACTTGTAATTTCCTTAATTCTGTGAGCCTTTAATAAGGTACATTTCTTGGTGATTTTATAGCACCTCTTTTAACTATTTTGTAGTGATGAGCTCTTTTGATAACCAGAGAAAACTTTACATAGTAGAAATCCTTTGATTTGCTTGTCCATTATCCTTTCCTTTGGGGATCTTTTCCCTAAACCCATATTGTCCTAGTGGGATAGGAGGAAGCATATGCCTCAGCCTAGGTTAATCATAATATCACATTCCCCTGGAGCTAGTGATTGGTTCGAGCGTTGTACATGGCTCACATGCAGACTAATCCCAGCCTTTCCAAATAATTTTGTGAATTGAAGAAAGAGGATTTATCCTTCACTTTTTGTAGGCTATAGGCCAAGTGTTGCTTCTGTCTTTCTGGGGTGTAGAAAAGATAGAAGACATAATTCTAGCAAGACACAATGAAACTACTACGTAAAGAGACACAGAAAGAAGAAGGAGGGAGAAAGAGAGAGAGAGAGAGAGAATATGAGTCAATGCTATTAAAACCAAAAATCCAACCAACTTCACTACTTGACACTCGAGTTATGTGATTTTATAAATTGTCTTTATAATCATTCCGTTTAGAGGGGAAGTTGCTTATTTAAACTAGTTTAGTTGGTTTTTTGTTGTTGTTGTTGTTTTTTCCACTTTCTTTTGAACCCATTCTAGATCTGGAGCTACAGATGCACTCTTCAGAAACTGAACGATGCAAAAACTGCTACTTATACAGTGTATTTCAGTGAGGGGGAAAGAGGGAAGAGCAAACCTTATGCCCAGTTTAAGAACCTCTGCCTTGGAATGTAATAATTACAAAACTTTACACTGGTGCAGTTCCTTCTAAGTTACAATCAGTTGTCTGTAAAATCTTACTCAATTCTTATGAGAATTCTGCAATATTTGTATTATCATTCCCATTTTTCTGATACAGGATTGGGGGTTCATAAATGTTGAGAGACTTTCCCACAGTTATATAACTAGGAAGGGGAAACAGAGCCAAGTTCATGCTGCCTTTTTTCAGTTTTGCTTTTCAGAGAAAACCAAGAAAGGAACATGAGCAGGAAAATCCCCTTTATAAACTCTTCCATTTGCAGAATAGCAGGAGTAAAATTCAAGGTCATAAAGAAAATTTACAATAATTTCTCATATCATCCCAGCCAACTTCCCATTTCTAATTGATTTTTCTCATGTTGCTTCTCCAGCTTGTGAGCACTGCTCAAACCAAATGTTTAAAAAACTTTCCCCTTGAAGATTTAATGACTCCAAATCTGTATTTGATTACTTGGTTCCATTGGGGTTTGTGCTTGTGCAATGGCCAAGATAGAAGAGCAAAAAGAAATCTTGTTGGTCATGCATAATGTATCTGCTGCCACTGGATTTGGGCCGAGACCGAGACTGTGACGTCTTCACCGGGCTTGGCATTTACTTTGAGCTGTTTGCTTTGTTTGAACATATTCTCTTCAGACTGTGAGAGGTTTAACTCATGAGTCAACCACATGCAACTACTTGCACTATAAATTTCAAGAAAAGTCAAGGAGATTTAGTTTCTGGGTTTGATCTTTAAATGACCAATAGATTTCATCTTCCTGTAAAGACAGTTAAAATCCTTCCCTTTCTCTTTCCCTATTTCCCCCAATGTGTATCAGCTCTTCAAATGAGAACTGGGAGAACCAACGCCATGATGTTAATAAATGCTTTGGTAGCACAGCTAGGGAAGAAAACATTTAAGCTAACTGGGATAAGATTGGATAGGTCTGGATCTATCATAGCTTACTCGTATGATTCTAGATCAGCCATTTTAATTCCCCATTCTCAATTTCCTCAGTGGTAAGATGAGATATTGGTACTGGTGATTCAAAAAGACCATCACTTCTCTAAAATTCTATAAAATTGTAAAAACAGAACCATTCCATTTTATTGCTAAGGTAATTCATGTTTTACAATACAGTTTTTGGTCTTTGGTTATAATTTAATTTATTGACTATTATTATAATTATGTTTTCCAAACAGAGCCTAGATATAAACAAATATTTTTTTAAATTGGGTAGAGATATAATAGTTTGGGGTAATAAAAATTCAAATTTTGGTTTAAGCTGATTGCTTTAAGCCTTTGGTTCAAGTATATATAAGACTATATGTGTGAATATATGTGCATTTTAACTTCATAGAGAAGTCAAGAACTCTTTCTGAATAAGATTTGGAGGGGTCATTGTAGGATTCAGTTCATAGTTTTATTTGAGAACACTGATTCTATGTCTTTATTGGGATATTGATGGATGATACATTTAGGATAATTTCAAGTTTATCTTGAAAGTCTCCCACTTCGTATTCTCTAGGAACAGGTAAATTACATAGCAAATGTAATGACCATTATGAAACTAAATTGAAAGAGCATAATTAATTCAGAAATCAGAAACTATAAGTTTTTTAATATATACTTCGCTTATACTATGACTTCATATATAAATGGCTCATGGTATCATTCTATAAAGAAAAATTAATTTTAACAAGTAATCTAAAAAATGTACTTAGGCATAGAAACAAGCTTCAGTTTGTTGAATTCCGGTCTTATCACTCTGTTGTTAAAGCAAAAACACCTTTAATGATTCTCTACTGCCTATTAATTAAAGTATAAATATCTCAACTTATTTAAGATCCTTCATAATCTGACCATGCCCGATATTTAAGCCATATTTTACATAAATTCCAGTACTTTCCAACAAATATTAGTGAACCATTTATTCAGCACATCTTACACTTTCTTATTGATATGTCTTTTGTTTATTCACTGCTTATAAGAAATCTACCAATCCTTAAAGTGTTAACCAAATCCTACTTTCTTCGTGAATCTACCTCATATTCTTCTAACTAGAATTCATCCTTTTTTCCCTCCTTTTGTCTATGTCTCATATTTTGTTGGTGCCTCTCTTGTGGCATTTAACACACTGGTGTATAAAATAGCTAATGTCAGAGGGCTGACAAATACAATAGTCATCTGCTTAAATAAAAGCCAATATATGAAAAATCAGAACTTAAAAAAATGGAATGAGTTAGGAAATTATAATTTTTATAGCAAGAAGACCTTTAGGTTGGCAAAATAATTTTCTGTAAAATTCCTTGAAATTACAAATACTTTTAATGCACTGAATATTATTTGATTTATCACAGATTTATCTCAGCCCTGTAGGGCATATACCTATTACAAAAATTGAGGCAGTAAAAAAATAAATGAAATTTATTTTAGTTCACAAAATCCTAAAATTTGGAACCAAAGTGATAGTATAACCACTGGATCACTCATTTTAAATGTGCACAAGAGTTTTTAGGCCCTGTTATTTCAGGGACCTCAGATCCTCTAAATGAGAAGGGAATCTTGAGTCCTACTCATTGCTTGACTTCCTCCAGAATCTTTGAGCAAAATCACATGAAAATTTAGTCATTTTATGAAACTATCATGAGCCTTACCCAGGGAATAAGAACAACAAGAACTTTGCTGGACCAAGGGATTGTAGTTCGTTTTTGCTTAAGGGGGGGATAAGGAGACAAAGACCTTCATCTAACAGAAGAACATCATGGGATACTGGAACACTGATCTGTTTTTTCACTAATATTCCTTCTTCTTTCTTTCCCTCTTCCTTTCTGAATTTCAGAAAACCATAATTCTTAGACTCATTTACCCTCTGCCTTCAAGGTAGTTTTGGCCAATGCCATGACAGGTGGAAGATTAGAGGGTGAGTGGAAGGAAAACTCCAATCTCTCTCTCTCTCTCTCTTTTCCATACAGTGTCTCTGTCTATAGTTGTGTCTCCCACATACCTCTGCTAGAGAACAACATTCTCTATGATCTTAGCTTCTGCCAGACAGGCATACCATGGTCCCGGCTTTAGCTGATGATGCTGAATTCTTGGCTCCAGTAACACCATCTCCTGGAATAGATCCTCTATTCCTAGGGGTGGCAGTGATTTCCTGCTTGTTCCATTGTCTTCTTGGATTACCAATTCTTTCATCACCTACATAACCAATTTCCTCTGTTAAATTTCTTTTCCTTGAAGTATATAGAGACATTTCTGCTTTTTTGATTGAATCCTGATTGACAAAAACCCTCAGTTCTGAAACTTGTCTCTGCAAAGAGAAGAAAAAAACTACCTCAAGAAATAAAGTCTATTCTTCTCTAGGTACATTTACATATATTATATTATGAACCTTCCAATAACTCTATAAGACAGGCTTCATAATTCCCATCTTGCAGATGATAAGGCAAGATGTAATCGGGTGGTTACATAACTTGCCTGAGGACTGAAAGCTTAATATGTCAGAGACAGGATGCACATTTGGCTTTTCTATTTCCAAACCTATTGCACAGATGGGCACAGGGCTCTTCTTTTGGGATAAGAAACTCAAAGTAGACCCATAACTTTGTCTATTTCCAAGTGAGATTTATTTGTACCTCTGAATGAGAAGATGTTTGCACAATCTTCCTATCCTTCATTCCAGAATTAACTTATGGGGATTTATATATTATTGTCACAGAAAATTTTGTCATGAAAAATAGTTGAAGAAAATTTAGTAGAAAAAGGTGTTCAACTTTCTTATCAAAGTTATCCTTTCTCTTCCTGAAAACCCTTTGGCAGTTTCTCACTTAAGATCAAGTAGGCAAGGGTCATATAAAATGTGATCATTAGTGATCTTAGGCTTCAGATTTGACAGAGTTCAGTACAATATCAAAATATAGCACCTTGGAAATTTAGAAAACAGCAGAAGCAGAAAGGCCATTCTCACCTTCCCTTCACCCTTCTTGCCTGAAGCAGTCTGTAAACCTAGGGGAGTCACTCTCTGGCCTTCTTCCTCTTCTTTCCCCTTTAGATTCTCATGTGACAGGTATCTTGTCCTATACCTAAAGGGAAAGAATGTCATACAGAGATGCCAAAAAGAATCTGAACAAATAGGACTTACTAAGTTTTCCCCAGTTTATTGCCATTAGATCATACCCTTTTGTCCTCCAATCATACTTCTGTTCAAGTGTCTATAAAAATACACAGATTTTCCTGTTTCTTTGGGTCTTAATTTCTGAAGGCTCCTGTTCTGTAAAACTGATTTGAAATCAATGTGTATGCTTTTATCTTGTTATTCTGCCTCTTATTATAGAGGTCTCAGCTATGAACCTTGTGATAGATGAGGAAAAGATAAAGTCGTCCCCCCTTATCCATAGTTTTGCTTTTCTCAGTTTTAGATAACCATGGCACAGTACCATAAGATATTTTAAAAGAGAAAGAGAGAGAGAGAGATGGAGAGAGAGAGAGAGAGATAAACCATATCCACATAACATTTATTATAGTATGTTATGATTGTTCTATTTTATTACTAGTTATTGTTGTTAATTTTTTACTGTGCCTAATTTATAAATTGAACTTTATCATATGTATGTATGGATAGGAAAAAATATAGTATAGTGTAGGGTTCAGCACTATACCTAGTTTCGGGCATCCACTGGGGGGCTTGGAATGTATCCCTTGTGAATAATGGGGGATTACTGTATTGCTTTTTCTTCCCTACAGATTTGACTATTCTGCTTTTGAAATGCAAGTACACTAGAGATAATCTTTTAAAAAAGCACCCAGCCTTGAAATCAAATTATTTTCTTCAATAGGAGATATGCAATCTGTTATTTGCCCTAAGAATTAAAATTTAATTCATTCATTCATTCTACAAATGTTTTATGAAAAGTTCTATAAATGAGTTGTTTAGTCAGGTGCTTCAAAGATTCACTTGAAAAAATGAACATAATAATGTCACAAAATGTACATATACACAGGGCCCTTCTCCTATTCTTGGAAACCAAAATCTATCCATGCCCTAAGCACCTAATTTCCACCTCCTCACTACATTTTTAGGACCAGAAAATTGATATTACTCAGATACTGTCTTGTATTTTAATTACTTCCTCTGGCATCAATCATTTTCTTTTCAATATCTCAGTCCTTCTGGCATTGGTCCTATAGGCTCTGACTTTCTGCTTGGCAAAAATTCCCTTTTCCTCTAAACTTCTCCAAGTTCTGAAGACCTCACCTCTCGCTCGCAACATGCATGTATGTGTGTGTTCATACACAAACACAGAGGCACACACATGCAATCCATGTCCAATTATTTCTTACTTCAAACTCAGGACTTCAGTAACTTCGAAGGCCATGAAGCTCTAAGGATCTGGATAATAAATAAGAAATAAGGAAAATCAAAGTGAATGCTTGAAGGAAACAGGAGATAAACTAATTTAGGTTGTGGCTAGGACTGAGCGGGAAGCCCAAAGTAGCATGAAGATTCTAGATGTCTGTGAGCATGCATAACCTATCTAGAAGAGACTATGATTGTGTTCTCTATGATCCTGTAATGGGTGAAATCTCAGTATAAGAGAAACCTTTTTAAAATATGTAACTTTATAAAAATAAAATAGGTACACTCTGGATTTAGAGATTTTTCTGTGCTAGAGGTATGTGTAGGCATAACCGAGAGGTCCATGTGGCAAGGCTGTCATAGAAAAGACGTACGTACTGGAGTAGCAATTGGACCTTAGGAATCTTAAGATCTCTTCTGATACTGACATCCTACTCTGAGGCCCCTTATGTGCCTATATGCTAGATCAGAGCTATATTTTCCTCACCAACTCCTTACTTCTCACGTACGCACTTTGTCTTTGTGATTCTATATTCCTGTTCTCACGAGCTGCCTTTTTGATGTGTCTTAAGTGTCCATATGGGGCCAAGTATGTGACAAGAAGGAGGAAAATGAGAAACATGAGATAAAAATTTCTGGTAAGCTCAGGTTCATTCCTTTTCACAATCTGGTTAAGAAGTTTTAAAGGCAAAATGCCTTTGTGCCAACAGTCCTTGTGAAAATGTTTTGTGACAAAAAAAAAAAGGCTTGGTTCCTAGAGAGAATGATCAGAGCTTTGCCCAAGTTACTGCTGGTAGGGCCACGTCACCCAGGGCTGGTGGCTAATATGGTTACCTGCTGGAGTGGAACCAGCTCATTTGTGTGTCATAAGGCTGGCAGCTCTGTGTGCCCCAGGCACATTAAACTTTTACCTTACACATGTCAGGAGTGCGTGGGCCCTGCCGCCTTCTCCTCCCCTGCTCTCTAGCTTCCATTTGCTTGCTCTGGTTTTCACATCATATCTACCAGAGACAATAGGGAATGGTTTCTGTCTTTTGCCCTTCGTATTGCCTTTTTGATGTTCTCTTCTTTTTGCTGCTACCAACAGAACAAGTCCTCACGCATGAGCCTAACTCACAGGTCTCCCTCATGTACACTGTACTCCACTGGGAACTATGGCATCCCCTAATTCTTCAGCTTTTGCTTTTGCCCCTCTCCTCTGTCCCTAGAAAGTCCTCCACACGACAATCTTTATATGTCTCATTTCCAGTGTTCAAGACTCAGCTCACCTACAGCCCAGAGATCCCATGGTTTATCAAAACAATGAGGAATATGCCTGTGAGAGAAGCACCAGCATTATTGAGAGGGTGTTCTTTGCAGGCCAAAGCTGATGGTAGGAAATCATTTCCGAACAGTACCACCTGATAGAAAAAAGATGATAATATTCCAAAATAATAGAGGGTATGTGGTGATTCTCAACCATCAAAAGCAAAGTGGGTGGAATTATCATAAGGCATAGCAAGGTTACAATTGGGAGCCTGAATAGAGCTCTCGTAGAGGCCAGTTAGACAAATAACCAAAATTATTATTAAATTTATAAAACCAAATGATTTAACCATATGGTTAATCGGGAGTTTGAGGGCAACCATCCCTATAAAATTTCATAATCCTTTGCCTAGCCTCCAGATCTGAGACATTATTCAGACCAGGAATTCAGTGACTGAAGGATAGATAGGCCAGGTCCCCAAGAAAAAGAACCCTGAAGCATCATGTCAAGAGTATATGGTAATGACTCCCTTAGTCTTTTCTGTAGCACTGCCAGCAGAACAAGGGACCTATGGCCATTTACTTAGGAGATCACACACCAGGAAATATTCAAATATTTTGAGGACGGGTAGGCATTAGGGTCCAGGATCACACTGGTATCTAGGGACTTGAAGCATTATTGCCCCCTCTTTTAGACTAGGGCATGTGAGGGCCAGGTAATAAATGTAGTTTTGGCCCAGGCATGAATTGAAGTGGATCCACAGACCTATCATTAGTCATTTCCTTTTTCCCTTCATTTTTTTCCCTAATGTATAATACAAATGAACATTATTGGTATTTTTCCAGAATTCTCCTATTGATTTCTTTGCTGTGGGATTGGAATTGTAATGGTGGGGCAGACCAGTTGTAAGCCGTTAACTGCCTCTACCACAGAACAAGAGAGTAAATAAAAAATAGTAACTCAAGAAAGAGCTCTCAGCAGGTCCAGCAGCCTGGGTACTTGGATCATATGATATGCCAGAGCCTATGGTATTACAGGAATCTGTGGTGAGAAAGATGCCATGTGGGATTTATGGCAAGACTATATGAGTGGACAAGTAGTGTGAAGATCTGTGAATTACATATGAACACACACTAAAGAACATTCATCACAGAAGAGACATTAAACAATAAGTAGGCAGAATGACTCAGGCAGTTGTCCCCAGCCGACTTCTCTTCTCAGCCATCCATCCCAGTAGTAGCATGATAGGAGGATGAATGGAGTAGCCACAGTGGCAGGACTGGAGGAGGTGCATGGGCCAGAGCATGAGCTCCCAGTTAGGTGATCTAGCTACTGCTATTGATGATGTCCAAGTTAACAGCAATAGAAATCATGCTTAGCTCTTCATATAGCATCCTCTCTCAAGGGGTTAACTAGCCACTTGGTAGCAAGTTGACTGTATCTTATACCTTTCACCAGAGAAGTGATTAATGTAAATTATCTCAACTGGAATTGATTCCATATTCTAGATGTGGATTTGCTCATCCTACCTACAGCGTCCCAGTCAGTGCCACAATCGAAGGGCTTCTAGAGTGTTGAATCTACCACTATGGAATCTTGAATAACACCACATTGGACCAAGGCACTTACTTTAAAGCTCAGGTCTGTGGGCACCTGAGCAAAGGCTCCACTGCTCCTGAACAAGAACACACCACCCAGCAGCCAGCTGTTAGCATAGAAAGCATATCTTTCATTCATATTCATCTCTAGAGCTTCGCAGAGGGAAAATGCACACTGCAAATCATATTCCTGCTGATTAATTCTGATAAATACTGTTATACAATGAAGTTTTACTTAGTATGAAGGAAAGAGGCTGGAATCTGGAATTACATTTGATTCCTCAAAGCTACTGTGATTACCTTGTGTAATCTTCCTCCTTGAAGATATTCTCTTCTTTGGATATTCTCTGCTCCAACGAGCATCACTTGGAACTGCCTGTGTGATTTTTCATAGTTTATCCTTATCTGCTCCTGGCGTGATAGCTTTCTTAATGGCGTATTTCTGCTTATTTGTGCAAGCTGTGCAGTGAAGTCTATTCTTTAAGCATCCTATAGCCTATAGGCCATGTTTAGTCCTGTTTTTGTAAATAAAGTTTTATTGGAACACCACCAAGCTTATTAATTTGTTTATTATCTATAGCTGCTTTCATGCTACAATGGCAGAGTTGAGTAGCCTGGCAGAGAATGTATGGCCCCTCAAAGCCTAAAACATTTATTATCTGGCCCTTTACAGAAAAATTTGCCAAACCCTGCTTTAGGCCAACAGTCGAAGATATCAGAACTGCTTTTGGATTCTGTGTTTTTTGCCAACATTTCCAGAGACAAATTTTTGTTTTCGATGGAAGGTACAGACCACTTTGCCCACACTGAGCAAACCCAATTCCAGTGCCATTCTGTTGTCCCCCCGTTTCAAAGGTGGGTGTATTATTCAGAGGGAATATGATCTGGAAACATGGTTCTTAACTGTCTCAAAACCCTGCTCTATCATAGGCAGTGGAGGGAGAGAGGAAACTGACAGCAAGTCACTGAATAAAGGGGCCTCTTATTTAGAACAGTGGTTTTCTTGGGGACCACGGTATCTAGTGCTCAACTTTTTCTGTCTTCCTATTACTTTTCCTTCAGTGAGTGTCAATCCTCTAAAATCATGGCCAGCCACACCCCTCTTTGGGCTATTTGGAAGGATTCTTCAGCAAATGTTTGTCAATGTGCTCTGAAGACTGAAGCCCATTATGTAAGTGTTAAGCATTATTGATTAAACAGGCCTTCTGCTCTCTCTTCACAGTCTTTCCACTAATTATGCCCATGTTTCATTTTTCTAAGTGAACATCAATGTCACAGAGAAGATTTCCCACAGAAAAGCTGAGAGCCCAGTACCATCTCCCTTAAAACAAATAGATTTTTCGTTGAAATCAACATATCTTTCTGAATCGAATAGGTTTTCACGGGGCCAATAAATTTCTTCAAAACAATGCATTTTTATTACAACATATTTTTGTTCAAACCAATACTTTTTGACAACCAGATATTAATGACCTGGCCAGAACTATAAATTTACCCCAAACTATGTGTTTTCTCAGCAGAAAATAATTTTTCTTATACAAACACATTTTTATTTGAATCAATCCTATTCTGAAATCAGATATATTTCTGCAGGGGACACTGGGAACCTCTTTACTAAGAAATGTCATTTTGTTTAAAGGAACATGGCCTGGGTTTCAAGCTCCCCTAGTGACCTACCTTAAACATCTTTATTCAAAAATGAGGTAAAGGCTATTAAGGAAAATCTGCTTTTTTTATTTGGTCAACCAGAAATGTACAAAGATATCAATAGATAGTTCTTATAGAGCCTCAAAGAAATGGATCGCAGGTCCTATCTATTGCCAGGGCAGCCACCAGCCAGCAATACTCTGTCTCTTTGAGTACAGCACAGACAGGGATCATGTCCGTCCTTAGAGATGCTCTGCAAATATACTAACAGAAATTCTCCAAAGCTGCAATTTTAAGTCCATCTCTTTATACCAGGCAGAGATACCTGTATTGCTTGTTTTTTTTTTTTTTTTTAAGGAAAGTTTTCTTGCCATTTTAGATTGCTTCTGTATTTAACCGAAGACTGGGAGAGACACACTGTAAGGGAAAAAC
>NW_012138303.1:2129084-2172930 GCF_000956105.1 Propithecus coquereli
TGCTTGCTCTGGTTTTCACATCATATCTACCAGAGACAATAGGGAATGGTTTCTGTCTTTTGCCCTTCGTATTGCCTTTTTGATGTTCTCTTCTTTTTGCTGCTACCAACAGAACAAGTCCTCATGCATGAGCCTAACTCACAGGTCTCCCTCATGTACACTGTACTCCACTGGGAACTATGGCATCCCCTAATTCTTCAGCTTTTGCTTTTGCCCCTCTCCTCTGTCCCTAGAAAGTCCTCCACACGACAATCTTTATATGTCTCATTTCCAGTGTTCAAGACTCAGCTCACCTACAGCCCAGAGATCCCATGGTTTATCAAAACAATGAGGAATATGCCTGTGAGAGAAGCACCAGCATTATTGAGAGGGTGTTCTTTGCAGGCCAAAGCTGATGGTAGGAAATCATTTCCGAACAGTACCACCTGATAGAAAAAAGATGATAATATTCCAAAATAATAGAGGGTATGTGGTGATTCTCAACCATCAAAAGCAAAGTGGGTGGAATTATCATAAGGCATAGCAAGGTTACAATTGGGAGCCTGAATAGAGCTCTCGTAGAGGCCAGTTAGACAAATAACCAAAATTATTATTAAATTTATAAAACCAAATGATTTAACCATATGGTTAATCGGGAGTTTGAGGGCAACCATCCCTATAAAATTTCATAATCCTTTGCCTAGCCTCCAGATCCGAGACATTATTCAGACCAGGAATTCAGTGACTGAAGGATAGGCCAGGTCCCCAAGAAAAAGCACCCTGAAGCATCATGTCAAGGGTATATGGTAATGACTCCCTTAGTCTTTTCTGTAGCACTGCCAGCAGAACAAGGGACCTATGGCCATTGACTTAGGAGATCACACACCAGGAAATATTCAAATATTTTGAGGATGGGTAGGCATTAGGGTCCAGGATCACACTGGTATCTAGGGACTTGAAACATTATTATGCCCCCTCTTTTAGACTAGGGCATATGGGGGCCAGGTAATAAATGTAGTTCTGGCCCAGGCATGAATTGAAGTGGATCCACAGACCTATCATTAGTCATTTCCCTTTTCCCTTCATTTATTTTCCTAATGTATAATACAAATGAACATTATTGATATTTTTCCAGAATTCTCCTATTGGTTTCTTTGCTATGGGATTGGAATTGTAGTAGTGGGGCAGACCAGTTGTAAGCCTCTAACTGCCACTACCACAGAGCAAGAGAGTAAATAAAAAATAGTAATTCAAGAAAGAGCTCCCAGCAGATCCAGCAGCCTGGGTACTTGGACCATATGACCTACCAGAGCCTATGGTATTAGAGGAATATGTGGTGAGAAAAGATGCCATGTGAGATTTATGGCAAGCCTACACGAGTGGGCAAGTAGTGTGAAGATCTGTGAATTACATATGAACACACACTAAAGAACATTCATCACAGAAGAAACATTAAACAATAAGTAGGCAGAATGACTCAGGCAGTTGACCCCAGCCAGCTTCTCTTCTCAGCCATCCATCCCAGTAGTAGAACGATAGGAGGATGAATGGAGTAGCCACAGTGGCAGGACAGGAGGGGGTGCATGGGCCAGAGCATGAGCTCCCAGTTAGGTGATCTAGCTACTGCTACTGATGATGTCCAAGTTAACAGCAACAGAAATCATGCTTAGCTCTTCATATAGCATCCTCTCTCAAGGGGATAACTAGCCACTTGGTAGCAAGTTGACTGTATCTTATACCTTTCACCAAAGAAGTAATTAATGTAAATTATCTCAACTGGAATTGATTCCATATTCTAGATGTGGATTTGCTCATCCTGCCTACAGCATCCCAGTCAGTGCCACAATCGAAGGGCTTCTAGAGTGTTGAATCCACCACTATGGAATCTTGAATAACACCACATTGGACCAAGGCACTTACTTTAAAGCAAAGGAGATGTGTCTGTGGGCACCTGAGCAAAGGCTCCACTGCTCCTACACAAGAACACACCACCCAGCAGCCAGCTGTTAGCATAGAAAGCATATCTTTCATTCATATTTATCTCTAGAGCTTTGCAGAGGGAAAATGCACACTGCAAATCATATTCCTGCTGATTAATTCTGATAAGTACTGTTATACAATGAAGTTTTACTTAGTATGAAGGAAAGAGGCTGGAATCTGGAATTACGTTTGATTCCTCAAAGCTACTGTGATTACCTTGTGGAATCTTCCTCCTTGAAGATATTCTCTTCTTTGGATATTCTCTGCTCCAACAAGCATCTCTTGGGAACTGCCTGTGTGATTTTTCATAGTTTATCCTTATCTGCTCCTGGAGTGATAGCATTCTTAATGACGTATTTCTGCTTATTTGTGCAAGCTGTGCAGTGAAGTCTATTCTTTAAGCATCCTATAGCCTATAGGCCATGTTTAGTCCTGTTTTTGTAAATAAAGTTTTATTGGAACACCACCAAGCTTATTAATTTGTTTATTATCTATAGCTAATGGCAGAGTTGAGTAGCCTGGCAGAGAATGTATGGCCCCTCAAAGCCTAAAACATTTATTATCTGGCCCTTTACAGAAAAATTTGCCAAACCCTGCTTTAGGCCAACAGTCGAAGATATCAGAACTGCTTTTGGATTCTGTGTTTTTTGCCAACATTTCCAGAGACAAATTTTTGTTTTCGATGGAAGGTACAGACCACTTTGCCCACACTGAGCAAACCCAATTCCAGTGCCATTCTGTTGTCCCCCCGTTTCAAAGGTGGGTGTATTATTCAGAGGGAATATGATCTGGAAACATGGTTCTTAACTGTCTCAAAACCCTGCTCTATCATAGGCAGTGGAGGGAGAGAGGAAACTGACAGCAAGTCACTGAATAAAGGGGCCTCTTATTTAGAACAGTGGTTTTCTTGGGGACCACGGTATCTAGTGCTCAACTTTTTCTGTCTTCCTATTACTTTTCCTTCAGTGAGTGTCAATCCTCTAAAATCATGGCCAGCCACACCCCTCTTTGGGCTATTTGGAAGGATTCTTCAGCAAATGTTTGTCAATGTGCTCTGAAGACTGAAGCCCATTATGTAAGTGTTAAGCATTATTGATTAAACAGGCCTTCTGCTCTCTCTTCACAGTCTTTCCACTAATTATGCCCATGTTTCATTTTTCTAAGTGAACATCAATGTCACAGAGAAGATTTCCCACAGAAAAGCTGAGAGCCCAGTACCATCTCCCTTAAAACAAATAGATTTTTCGTTGAAATCAACATATCTTTCTGAATCGAATAGGTTTTCACGGGGCCAATAAATTTCTTCAAAACAATGCATTTTTATTACAACATATTTTTGTTCAAACCAATACTTTTTGACAACCAGATATTAATGACCTGGCCAGAACTATAAATTTACCCCAAACTATGTGTTTTCTCAGCAGAAAATAATTTTTCTTATACAAACACATTTTTATTTGAATCAATCCTATTCTGAAATCAGATATATTTCTGCAGGGGACACTGGGAACCTCTTTACTAAGAAATGTCATTTTGTTTAAAGGAACATGGCCTGGGTTTCAAGCTCCCCTAGTGACCTACCTTAAACATCTTTATTCAAAAATGAGGTAAAGGCTATTAAGGAAAATCTGCTTTTTTTATTTGGTCAACCAGAAATGTACAAAGATATCAATAGATAGTTCTTATAGAGCCTCAAAGAAATGGATCGCAGGTCCTATCTATTGCCAGGGCAGCCACCAGCCAGCAATACTCTGTCTCTTTGAGTACAGCACAGACAGGGATCATGTCCGTCCTTAGAGATGCTCTGCAAATATACTAACAGAAATTCTCCAAAGCTGCAATTTTAAGTCCATCTCTTTATACCAGGCAGAGATACCTGTATTGCTTGTTTTTTTTTTTTTTTTTAAGGAAAGTTTTCTTGCCATTTTAGATTGCTTCTGTATTTAACCGAAGACTGGGAGAGACACACTGTAAGGGAAAAACATTATTACTACCAGTAGTTTTTAGACATCAGCCTTCTCTGGAAGCAGGTCCCCATCTTCTTAGATACTGGATTTTTAACACTTCTCACATAGAAGTCAAATATAATAAATTTAACAATTGACTTAAGGGTTATAGGAGTTTATAGTCCCATAAAGGTGAGCAGCTTGAAAACAGTCCTTAGAAAACTTCATTAGATATTAGATTATTATAAAAGGTATATTTCCAAGCTTTCCTATTCCTTATTTTATTCTTTTTCTTTTGCAAGTACATGCACAGTTGATCACCTTAAGGCCCCAACAAAAATTCATCAATTTTAGAATGTCTGGGGACTGCCATCTTTGTCTCAACTACAGTAAATTTATGTGACCTGTGTTTCTTGCTACCAGTATGAGCACATTCATTTTTATGTTTCCCACTCATTTTCATAAAATAATAAAAGAAAAGCACAAAGCAAATGTTCAGATCATTACACTATGCTTTTCCAGACAAAGCTAGCTATGCAACTATAGCTGAACTTTTGGCTGGCAGGTTGTACAGTCATTCAAAATAGTCAATTCTCTTGATGTAGAAATGTCCAGTCTCAGTATATATGAGATGATTTTTCAATGTATGAAATAAGAATGTCTATATTGTAAAAAATTAAATACTTTATTGAACAGGAAAAAGCATTGAAAATGGAACACTTAATAAAAATAATTACTATTTTTAACCATTTACTATGTGCAAAGCACTGTTATAAGCACTTCTCATCTGTTTTCTCATCTTCATCTTATGAGAAATCTATGAAATAGGTTTTCTTATTCTCATATTCAGGGACAGAAACAAAACCAAAACAATCCAGAGAAGCTATTTGCCCAAACTCACATAGCTAATGATTAAATAGTAAAAAGGGCTTTGAATACAAATCTGTTTGACTCCAAACCAGTGTACTCCATACCAGGCCTTCTCAGGCCTCTGTCTGAGCCTTGGTTTTCTCATTTGCAATATGTTTACAGATGCCCTACCTACCTCCTTGCTTTGCAATGAGACTTAGATGATGATATGAATGGGAAAACATTCTGAAAATCAGAGATTATATAAAGTAACACTTGGCAAATGCAAGTTCATTTCTCAAACATGGATCGTGTGGATATGTTTTGGAGACATTGATGAATTTATTCACACTTCTTAATTGATTGCTTCACTTCTTTGTGAAAATGTTTATGTTGGACTGAATGTTCCTCACTGGCATTAAAATATCTTGAATATCAATGAAGGAACTGAATTACAATGCTGAAGATGGAGCTGAGGTTACATGGTTAGAAGGGTTACAAGGCAAAGGAATAAGCAATAATAGTAGCCACATCACACATTCATGCAACTTTTTTCTTTTAAGATACAAAACCTTTTTTCTTAGAAGGCTGCCTTCTTTCTTCACAGCAACTCTGAAGTAAGCAGGGCAAGAAAATAATATTTCACTTAAAAATGAGGACGTTGACGTTGGAGAAGATCAGATACTAGCCCAAGGACATACAGCTTAAATAACTGACAAGGCCAGGGCCATTTCCACTTCACCAGATAGAGAAGTATTTAGTTGTCAAATAAAAAGTACAACAGAATATCTAAAGAAAAAGGATGAGAGGCAAATACATATGACAATCAGTACATGAAACATTTTCAAGTCTTTTGACTCATTTTTTTCCTTCTAATCATCCTGACTTTAAGTCACCCACCCAAGGTTATCTAGACCACTGTTGACTTAACCAGGACTGATATGCAAATTTTCTGCTTTCAAAAAGTCTAATGGTGCTTACAGGAGCCTATTCTGTGGACTTGGAGCCTGGCATGAGAGGGCAGAGAGTGGGGTGTTCGGGATTGTGGTAGGGTACCTGTAGGTCTCCTTAATATATGAGCCATTCCAAGGCAGGATGGGGAGATCATGGTCCAGATGATGGCCTTGGCACCTGAGTGTCTCTGGGAAGACCAGGGAGATGCAGCCCCTCAGCGGGAGTGACTGCGATCTTCTCAGAGCCATGCTCAGCTGAGTCCAGCAGCCGACTTGCAATCAGATGCTGCCTTATGGGCAGGCTGAACATACGAGAAAATAATCCAGGAGGTGAAGAACAAAAAATTCCAAATAACCATCTGATCCTCATGAAAATAAAGCCCATCTTTTTCAGATTCAATTTAATTTGAGACGTATTATTAAATGTATGTGTAGCACCTATGATAGGCTAAATGCTATATGCTAAGTAGGAACCAACAATAATTCATGAGACACGACTTCTCTGGACCTCAGTCTTCTAATCCATAAGGGGAAAGAAATAGGTAATTTTCAGAGGTGCTATATATTATGAGCCATGATACAGTCACTTCTGGATCTTATTTACTGTGAGTAAGAAAGTCACACAGGTAAATGTCAGCAGTGAAGAGGCCCTAGAACTCCATTGGTTCAAACTGGGAGGAAGAGGAGAGCTGATTGAGGCTGGGACTAAGGTCTGGGTCTTCTAAAGCCAAGTCCTAGGCTCCCTCTTCCCCCACATAGCAGCTCCCAAGAACTCCACTACACGTGGAATGCCCATACTGGAAGGACTTGACTGGTTTTCAAGTCCAGCTGCTCAGCCAATGCTTTAACCCATTCTAGGACAGCCTCACCATGTGGGCATCGCAACGATGCAGACATGACCCTCAGCACAGAAAACTCACTTAATCCAAAGAGAAGCCATCCGATTTTTGTAAAGCTACACATTTTAGGTATTTTCCTTACTTTGAGCTCCCACCTACTGCCTGCCCTTTGGAGCCATAGAGAACATATTCATGGTCTCTTTTAGATGTTCAGTTCTTGTTTTCCTGACTTATTCATAATTCTTGTCACTGGTCTACACAACAGGTTGTTCCACATGGTTTCTGGGATTAATAAGAAGCCACAATTTGGAAAAAGCCATGAGAGTCTTCCTGAGAGACACCTCTTTTTGTGTCCATGAAAAAGAGAATGTGATACTTCCCATGGGCCTGAAGATGGCAGCCAGTGCAGCTCAGGATATTTTACTCAAGGACGAGACTGGTTTTTCATCCTGTTTCTTCCTCGTTCCTCTTTTTCCTGAGGGCACAACCACATGTCCCCACCCACCCTTTCTGGCACCCTGACTTCTACCAAACTAAGATAATTGAACAAGCTTTTTGTAAGGTTTAGAAATGAGACAGACATTCCTTGGGTGCAATAACACACATTTTTTTTAATCACAGGAAGACTTGTTTACAAGGCGCTGCTTCATCAGGAGGCTGCTCTGGGAAGGGGCCCTTTCCTGAATTCCTCTCCCCACCTCATACCCTGCCTAGGTGCTCAGGCTCCCTTGTGTCTCATTTCCTGCCTGTTCCATTAAAGGAAAACCTAGGCTAGAGGCTGAGAGGAGGAAAAAGCAGACCCTGAGGAACTGAGTGTGAAGAAGGCAGAGGTGTTAAAAAAACAACAATGAGCTAAAGGAAAAAAGAAAATGAGGAGTATTTTGAGGAAGAAAAGAGAAGAGCAGGAGGACAGGGGAGGAGAGACTCTCCAATCCACAGCTCAAGCAGAGTCAATGTGGACCAAAATTCTAATTTAAGGAAAGAGTAGTGGACTTTTCTGCCCTATTCTCTGCACTTCCTGTGTGAACTTGATAGCCACCATCAGGCACGTTGCTAATACATCTGGGTAACACAGCAGCCCTCCATAGGTTATAGGCCTGGGGAACGCTTGCATGGATAAAATGATAAAGACAGGTCTTTCCATCAGCATCAAAAGTAAGACATGTAGTCACTGTGATATGTTAAGACCAGATCATTATTCATGCATTAATTCATCCCGTTAAATAATAAATTTGAACACTTATTATGTTCAGGGAACTTTATAGGAACTGTGTTTTATCCTTGTACTGACAGCTTATAAGCTATTTGGGAAAATGAGACATCAAATTGCAGCATAAATTTAGAGAAATTTTCACACAGGGATTTAACCTTAAGTACAAAATGAGTGGTATAAACAATAATTGCTATGAGTTCATGGAATGATTATACTTTGGAATGATCAGGGAAGGCTATGTTGAGTTGGTTTTAATGAAGGGGTTGGAATTGAGAAAAGAAGAGAGTGGAGACAATCTGAGACATGAGAAACATGTCAAAAGTGCAGAGGAAGAATGAGCCTACCGTGAGTGAGTAATGAGTAGACCCAGTTTAACTGAAGGTGCCTGTTTTCAAAAGTAATTAGCGAAAGAGTACCCTGGAAGGGTATATTATGGATAATTATAGGAGATATGAATATCAAGCAAAGGAAAAAAAGTCATCAGGAAAGTGACATGATGGAAATGACATTTTAGAAGAATATGGAATGGGAAAGGGTTGTGGCAGGAAGGCGGGGTGATCAGACCTTACAGGGGAGATAACCATTGACAGACTCTTGTAATGATCCAGGTAGAACAAGCGGGATGGTGGAATTGGGAAGATAGAAAATGATTGTTTATAAGTGCATTGTGAAAAGGGAATGAGTGGGATTTGGTGACTGACTGGATATGAATGAAGAATGGACTCAAAGATGATTCAGAGATTTTGAATAGGTGAATTTTAACGCTGACAGAAGATTTTCAAGACTGAAAATATTAATATAAAAGGGGCTGTTGCTGTATAAGAGAAGGAAAAAGTGATTAGAGGAGAAGCAGGTTGCATTGAATTTTGAACAGATTTATTGTGGAATTATCTCCAAATTGTTTAGCCTGATAGTCGAAGACCACCAGTTTCTGGCCCTTCCTCTCACTCTTAGTATCAGATACTCTTCCTCCTGAGAGCAGTGTCTCTCAACAGTGTCAGTACTTGGGAATCACCTGGAAAGGCAGAATGGGGTGTTTAAAAATCCTTATGCCTAGATTATACCTCAACCAATTAAGTTGGAATCTCAGGGAGTGAGATTCAAGTATTGTGTGTGTGTGTATGTGTGTGTGTGTGTGTTTTAAAGCTCCTCAGCTCTAAAATCCTCAGGTAATTCCATTGTGCAGCTATAGTAGAAACCATTGCCTTACGACTGCATGTTATTTTCAGTATTTCTTTCCCTGGAGATATACCTTTTAATACTTTTTTTACAGAAAGTGTTTTCCATGGAGTGACTGAAGTTGTTGCATATATAAAATATGTTATAAGTGTATACATTTTATTTATTTGACAAATACTTATTGCAGGCTTGCCATGTGTCAGGCATTATATTTGCACTTGGGATGTATCAATAAACACATCTAAAAATAATAAAAATATCTTCCTTTCATAAACCTTACATCCTAATAAGTGGAGATAAACAATAAATAAAATACATGAATTATGTAGTGAATTAGAAAGTGATAAGTGTCGTGGTGAAAAATAAATCAGGAAAGGAAAATGGAGAGTCTTACAGACAGGTAAGATTCTAAATAGTAGGCATTTATTATGGCAACAGTAGTTAGGTAAGAGTTGAGTGTGGTCTTGAAGTAAGAAGTGAGACATAAATCTAGGAAGAGGCTTCTAAGGAAAAGGGAGAACACGTGTTGGCACCTGAGGAGGAGAGCACACCTGGACGGCTGTAGGGGCCAAAAGGCCACAGCAAGGTGAACAAGGGGAGAATATGAGGCCAAAAGAGTCGAAGGAAATGGAGTGCACATGGTAGGAAGGGCTGTGAGGCTGTCATAAGGATTTGAGCTTTACTGCCCATGAGATGGGAGACTTTGGAGGATGTTAAGCAGAGGAGTGACATAATACAATTTTTGTTTTAAAAAAATGAAAATGGCTTCTGTGTTGGGAATAGACGGTTGGGGGTACAAACAATCCTTAAGCCTCTAGCCATAATTCCATTGTTTTAAGGCAGCAATAAAAGGGCCATTCTATCCTCTCTCTGTGCCCTAGAATACCCTTCCTGGCTCCTGCTCATCCATTAAAGTGTAGCTCAGATGCCTAAATTCATCCAGAATTGGCCAGACCTGAGTTGAGCACTTTTTCCTTTCAATCGTTCTACTTTTCAGTTTCTCACACCTACATTGCACTACTGTTTTCTACATACTTTTCCTGTCTCATCATCTTCTCCATCTTCAGACTCCAGACCTGCTCTCCCGTGTGCCCTGTCTCAGGGACTAGCACTATCCACCACCCCGGCATCCGAATCATGAATGTGGGCACACCCTTAGCTCCTCCCTTTTCCTCAAACCTGTATCTAATTACCAAGTTTTACAATCGTACCTCTTAAGTAGTTCCAGAATGTGATCACTTTTCTGCTTCCCCATTACCACTTCCAATCTCAGGTCATTTTTATTTCTCATCCAGATTATTGCAGGAGCCTCCTCACTCCTCCAGTTTATAGCCCTTGAATCCCGTATCAATATGGTAGGCAGACAATTTCATCTAAAATGCAAATCTGGTCATATCACTTTCCTGCTTAAACCTCTGTGGTTCTATAAGGCTATTAGGATAAAGTATGCTCTTCTTAGTATGATGTAAAAGACATTCTATGATTTGTCATTTGATTACTTGTCTAGTTTCACATCTTACCATTGTCCCCTTACAGTCTACGATCTGGCCATGATAAATGTTCTCCCTTGTTTCACTGTATTTGTTCATAGTGGTCCCTCTGTCTGCAATGGGGCAATACTCTTCCCCCCTCCCTTCTTGTCTTCCTCCCCTAATTTATTCTTGTCACCTCTTTTTAGCATGCTTTTCCCTTACTTTTCAGCTTAGACGATGCTTTCATATGAAGACTTTCAGCGATCCTCTAGGCGTAGGTTAAATGTTTCTCCCCTGTTCTTCACTCCTGTTATAACATTAATTACACTATTCACTCTCTTGTAATCCTCACTAATCTGTTAGTTTTGTAAATACAAGGATTGTGCCAATTCTGTTCACTATTTTATTCATAGCAAAATGCCTAGGTCATAGTAGGTGCTCAATAAATAATTTTGGAGTCATTATGAAAGAAATACTACATTATTATATTACAAATAACTTGGAGACAGATGCAGTGACTGGTAACACATTTGTTTACCACACAGAGAACAGTGAATATTGAACAAAAAAATAACTTCAGAGAATATTTGTTTATTTTTCATTCTGGTATCCATGTGGAAGCAGCAGAAAAGTAGAACACTGTAGTTTTAATCAGTACTACCTAAAAGCAGAAAAAGTAGAGGGCTAGTCAAAATTAATATAAATGTTTATCTCTTTGAAAGAATATTATTATAACAAATATGAAGTTATCATCATGGGTGTCATCTATAAACGACAACAGAATAAAATGAATCAAAAGTGCTGGTGAGACACTGATCATGAGAACTTAGCTGGGATAAATTAAATGCCAAAATCGAATGGTCAGATCTGTTATATTTTACTAATCTCACATATTTACTCAGCCCCCTAATTTGCCTTTCTTAAGTGTTCCCAGAATTTAGCTGTCCACATAAAAGGTCATTACATTTTCTCAGAAGAGAGGATTGAGATGAAATTCTGCTGCTTTTATGTTTTGAGATTAAATCCTTCAGAAATATGAGGGGGAAATTAAAATGGTTTGGATTTTCTTATCTTCTGGTTTCCAGCTCTTTTGCCACCCTAAAGATGCCTGACAATCAGGACCAAACAGCCCTGCACCATCAAGGCTGAACATGTTGCTTTTGTTCATTCTTCGGTGGGAGGACATTTTTGGGCATGTAACTACACCCTCTGAGACAGAAGAGTGAATTAAAAGTGGATTTAGAGAGTACCAAGCAATGATAAACTGCAGTTCTGAGAAGAATAAATTCACTGCCCAGACTCCTTTTAGGCTGCTAAGGGAGGGACCAACCGAGGACAGGAGCAAAATTCACCTTATACTGGCAAACAAACAACAAATAAGATGTCTTGTTGTTCTTGTTAGATTACAAATAATCCATCAGAGCAAAAAAAACCTGTTACTTAAATACCTCATATTCTAATGTTAAGCAAAAGTGCAGGATTAGAATCACACCACAAAAAGTATTCTATGATAATTTCATTCTAACTTACTAAATGACAATTACTCTTAGAAGTGTGGGAAGAAGGGACTGTAGGAGTCATTTAATTCATGTAGCACCTGATACTTGAAACTCCTCTGCAACTCCGGGGCCATGGGGTTGTCTAGCAAGTGGTCTCTATGGACAGGAAAGTTCTTGATGCCCAAGAGCAGGAGTGAGCACTGGGAGTAGCCATCTAGAGCCTACTCTCTTACTGACAAGCCTGGTTGGCAGCCCTGGATCAGTGAGACTTCTGTTTCTTCACAAGACTCAGAACACCATAAACATATAAGAAATGCCACTCTGGGGTCCATATCCTACCCAGACTCTCTGAACTATGGAACCAAAAGCTATTTGGTAGAAAACACAAAAACTGTCCTTCACTGCGCCCTCTTAGGGGCCGAAAGTACGAAGAAACATCACCGGCTTCCCCATTGTAGACTTTTCACTCACACATTTCATTTTGTCTCTTTCCCCAACTAACTCAACTCACATTTTTTTTACATATTTAATAAATATTTATATTTATAAATATTTAGTATTTTAAAATTTATTTCTAATAGAAAAATGAAAATGGTATATTTTTACTTATATCATGTACACCGTATTTTACAATACGTTTACAATGTGAAATGGCTAAATGATCTAATAACATATACCTTGCCTCAGATATTTTTTGTGTGGTGAGAATTTTTTAAATCTATTTGCTCAGCAATTTTCAAGAATACAATACATCGCAATTAAGTAATAGTCACTAAGTTGTGCAATAGCTCTTTTGAGCTTATCTCACCTGCTTAATTGAAATTTTGTATCCTTTGACCAACATCTCCCCAACCCCAACCCCCTCAGTTCGTATTTCTTGAATTCCAACTCTAGACTAGCATTATGCTAAGCATGCTCCCCTCTTGGAATACATTTACTGAGGTGCTGTAAAGGAGTACTTCTTGGTCGTCCCATTGGTCTCTTTGTGTTTCATAGAGCGGCTCTTCTCATAGCCCTTCATTTCAGAGAAAGAACAACATTAAAATTAAGATTATGAACTCCTCTCGCAGTAGGTAGAGTACAATTTATCAATATTGGTTTGTTGATTGTGGATTTATTGGTAGTTTTTACCTTTGCTTTTCAGTTTGTCTTACTTCGATCCAATAGCTCTCGAAATTTTCCACCGAAGTATTCTAATTGCATAGTTGTACTAAAATGTAGGTATTCTGAAGGAAGGGATCTTTCTGTCAAGGTTGTAATTTATCTGGATTTTGCATCCTCTGTCACTATGTACTGGCTTTAATAGAACATATTTTATATGCATATTCATTAAAGCCAATGTTTATATGTGACTTCACATTTTTCCTGGCGGATGAAGAGGAAACCTAGAATACAAATATCTTCCATATTTTAAAATTTTAAAAAAGTCTGCAATCTCACCCCTGTAACCTTTCCTGGTCCTCACAATCCGTTTCTTGACTGCCTTGGGACAACCTCCGACCTGGATGTTGTGAACTCTCCTCATTCCCAGGCCTAGGAGAGCATCTTCCTCCTGAAGATGATGCTCAGCTGATTTTCATCCATCCGATGAATATTCATCGAGTACCTATTATGCCCCATCACTGACATAGGTACTCTCCAACCCTCCTTTTTCTCTTTCTATCTCAATCCCTCCCTACACAGCTCAGCACTTTCAAGAGTATGGAATATAACAGAGAGCTTCAAAGAATGCCTGACTCTTCTATGTATGCTAAATGGCTTATTGTTTTAGCTTCTTGTCTAGGTTTCTCTTTTTTATTTTAGTAAACTTTGACCCAAGAGTTCTAGTTTTTATAATTACATTTTCTTGAGCTTTCCATGGATCTTCATCCCCTTCCTTATGTTCTCCTCATGCATAGGTCCTAGAGACTAGGGGTAATGTGGTTTATTTATTTTACTCCGTGGCTTACTAGCTGTTGATCTAGAGTAAGCCGTTTTACTTACGTAACACAGGAATAGTCATACTTAACACAAATGTTACTGTAAAAGTGAAACTCAAATAATTCTAGCAACATAAAGCCCCTGTGTGGACCTGACTCATAATAGGTGTTCAATAGTCTTTAATAGTAATGTGCTTCGGAACCCAGTTAGAGCCCAGTTCCAGCTTCTTCCTGCCGCAAGCATACAGTGATAAAGCATCAGTAAAGAAACCACACCAACAAACAATGAGGAAAAAGTTTTGAGAAAAAGTATATATATTTTTAAAACATAGTAGTCGTTGTGAGAGAAAGTAAAATTCTGATGGAGTTTCTTATCCTTACTTTATGTTTAATCAGGCTTGTGTGAAGTTGGCAGCAGCAGCATCTTTTTAGTTCTCACAGCTGCTGAAGGTCTTAAGCCTGGCAAGGAGACAGACTAGGAACTTTACTGGGCGGTGAATGCTAAAAAGTAATGCCCATCCCCAGAAAACAGTTCTAAGTGCTTAAGCTCTCCCTCAAAAAGGGTGACACAACAGTGAAAAGTCTTAGTTCTCTGGCTTACTAGATTAAAAAAAAAGTCAATGTCTATTGAGCACCTACTATAGGTTATGTTGTTTGTATGTGTCATTTAATTTGAATCTCACCAGTATCTCTGCCTTAGCATGTAAGAAAAGTGATGCTTATGGATGTAGAGCCGTAGGCCATGGGCTATACAGCCACCCAGGTAGAGAACTGGGATTTGAAGCCCACCCTTTTTGATTCTAGAGCCTGAATGCTTAACCCCTATGCCAGACAATCTGATTATTCTCCCAGAGCAAATGGCAATATCCAAGGCAGTCTGTATTAATGCAGTTTAGGGAAAATCATGTTTCTAGACTGTTTCTTTCAGTGTAAATCTCATATGGATGAAGAAAAAAACTGACAAAGAAAATGAGCCAGGAAAGTGAAATGGGAAGGAGAAAAGATTGCATAACCTTAGAAAGAATTTGCAAAATGAGACAACAGAGCTAACTCCTGCCACAAAGGGATGTTAGGAGGGCTGATGAAGTAAGTGGGTGAGCTGTGCTGTGCTCCTTAGAGGAAGGAGCTTTATGAATAACTGAGGCTACTTTCCTCTTTAACAGAGAATTAAATGAATGTTGATTGTTTGCTTAACTAGAACAACTTGACCTTTATTGCTAGTGATTTTTTTTTTCTTCTCGTAAAAGGCAAGGCCCTTGAGATCATAGGGCATCTCCAACATGTGGCCCCGCCCATAATTTGTATTGAGGGTCCCCAGAAAACCATCTTGGTCCCAGACAACCTCGCCCAAGCAAGCATGCGATAAGCAAAGGGCTGGGTGCCATGGCATTTGTTTTTCATTGAATAGGATTAGGGATTTTGACATGAATGATTAATCACCACATTGCAGACGGCTGACGAACACAGGAAAGAGTCCACGTGGAATGGATGGTGCAGGCAATCTATTCCAAACAGCTGCTGGGTGTTCCTGTCCCTTCCACGCTCCCTGCTCTTTCCTCAGGTTCCTTACTCCATCTTCTCTCCTTCACATTCTCTCTCTCCCTTTTCTCTTCTAATTCAGTCTTCTCTCTCTCTCGTATTCCTTCTTTTACAATCATTTTCTTTTCCTTCTAGCCCATATTTATTGGTGCTGAATTTCTTTCTCTCTTCCACCAAGACCATCCACCTTTTGTCTTACTTATATACCAAGGCAGTTACTCAGGTCTGAAGCCCAGGGGGTCGGGGGGAACACACGGAGGGCTTTGTGAGTGAGGGAACAGGAGGCAACATTTGAAAGCGTTGGGCTAAATTGCAGCTTTTTCCATCATACCCATATGTTTAAGGGCAATGAGGAGGAAAGTGGCCACCAGTAGTCTGAGATGAAGAATATGAACAGAATTCTACAAGGCCACACACACACAATTTCACATTAATATGAAGAACACGGTAGTAAAAGCAGGATTTGTATGTCCTCATGTCTCAAGTTCTGAAGGCTTTAAGTGACCCCTTTTAATGGGAGTAGATTTGGAGGGAGACTGCTTCCTTCATGTTTGCTATAGTTTGTTAATCTATAGTTTGTCTCACTTTAGAATAATGTTTTCTTCAACCATTTGTGTTTTGAAAAGCTGGGTTTGCTGACATCCCCCCTTTGAAAAATGATACCCTCACAAGTCCTTGAGTATTGATAGCCTCAAACAAGAACTCCAGAGCCTGATGTTCTCGTTTGATTCCTTGCTCTATACTTCCTAGTGGTGTTACCCTAAATCAATGGTTCTTAACCATTAGCATGCATGAGAATCACCGGGTAAACTTGTAAAAATACAGACTGCTGTGTTCCACCCCCAGATGTTTTTGACTCAATAAGTCTAGGATGGAGTCCAAGAATTTGCATTTCTAATAAGTTTCCAAATGACCCTGATGCTGTTGGCTGAGGAATCACACTTTCAGAACCATTTGTCTGAATGACTTCCTTGGCCTCTCTGCTTGTGGTTCCTTCCACATTTATAAATGAATGTAAGATCTGTGGTCTAGCATTTATAGTCTACAAAATTTGGGATTGTTCTTATAGAAAGAAAATGCTACCCCAAAATTGTCTGAATATTAGAAATAGGTATAATGTAGCCAAGAAAGTCATCTACAACAAAGCTGTAAACTAATTGTGTCTCTCAGTCCTCCAGAATAGTTTTTTTCAACACACATCTATTGACAGAACCTCTTCTTCCCTGTGCCATACCTAATGAATACCTCTCTGTCTACCTTTCTCTCAGATTCATTTTCACTCCATCATTTACAGGATGGTGGTCCATAAGAAATGTTACCACCTGTCTTTTAGGTATCGCTTGCACAAGATTTTCAAATGATCGAAGAAACAAAAAAACAAAAACAAAAACAACACTTAACTAGCCAAGCCAAACAAATTAGCAAGCTGGAAGGACCTCCACCTGTCCAAACTGCAGTATGACCTCCTACCACCAGGTGTCCTCTTATCAAGCTGCAATCAATTAGTGATTATAATTGAAAGTGAATGTCATTAATTACATAATTTTGGGCTGCTCAAATTTGATTGCACTAAAATTGCAACATGAAACCATGGACATTACAAAGAATTGCCAGAAAAAGTAAACCTGGAACAAACAAACAATTCATAGCATTTGACTAGAGTTGGATGCTCAAGGTGGCCCCTCTGCTTACTCGTATTCATTTTTTTTCTTCATGCCCAGTGTGCATGTGGCAATAACTGTAAATATTTTGAAAGGCCTGATTAGCAATCAGCTATCCTGAAACAGCTTCAAAGTGTTGCCTTTTCTGAGGTATGGGTTTTGTAAACGCTATGAGCCTCTTGAAATAAATGGCTCCCAAACCAAGACTGGCTTTTCAGACATGTGTCCAATAGGCCAAAGGCTTTTGAAGGAACTGGCTCCTTACAAATTCACATCAAGCAACCCTGTCTATAATGCTGACCCCACCTATTGTAAAGCTAACCCTGAGGGAGCAACTGTCTCAACACATTTGCGAGTCTAGCCTGAGCATAAGCTTGGAAGTGAGAACGAAGAACATTTGCCTTGGATGAGGAAATACCATCTTAAAGCCCATGGATTGGTGATTGCTGTAATACACATGGTCTCAAAAAGCTGAGCTGTCACATTTAGCTAATGGATGGAAGCATGAAAAACTTTGGAAATATCAAAGCTTAACATTTTTCCAGTAACATTAATTCACTTATCCTGTATGTAATTTTTTTAGATTACTCATTAAGCTGTTAAAATAGCTTTATATAGAATATGAAAAATATGGTTGCTTGTACGTGACTAAGAGTCTCTCAGGCTTTGTATCTCCTAACAATTTTTTTTTTAGTATAAATTTGTACCTGAGTGCTTTATTAACATAGCTTTCTGCATATAATTTCCCTAGTGGTTTTTTGTTTTAAAAGAAAGTATGACTGGAGCAAAGGAACTGCCAGTATTTAATAATGTTTGTATTTAAATATTCTACATAGAATTTGAGGTTAGCACAGTGATAGAGTAACTGTGTGAGTAGAAGGTACAAATTCCCATTTTGCTCCTGCTGCTGAGTATTTGAAGGCTGCTTCTTGGCCAGGGGAACCGGAACAGAAAGGGGAAGAAAGCTTAGCATAAGATGCAATTTCTCTCTTCCCCATCTCAACCACCCATGAAGATCTTCCTTCTTGCAAACTGTTCATAGTTTACCCGGAAATCTCCCCGGGTAAAGTCCACAGACTGGACATGGATGTACCCATCTCCACCTTGCTCATCAGGACCCGGCTCTATTAGAGTCCTTAGCATCATGTCTTACTCTCTGCCACATGGCCATGGTGAATAAATGAATTAATCTGAGAGTGAGTGGGAACTGAGCTGTAGCAGAATTTTACAGGCCTTAAGAATTTCACCAAAACTCTCTTAGCATAAATTTCCTCACACATACAATGGGAACATACCTTTTAAGTCACAAAATTATGTTGAATAGTGAAATTGAGTTACAAGTACGTCAAAGTGCCCATAACATGGTTTGGTTTTGTTTCCTGAAACTTCACCCCTCTCCCACACTTCCCCCAAGCACAAAGAAAATCTAGAAGAGAATCTCAGTATTAGGAAGAGTGCATATTTTGTTCATGGGTGCACTGGGCATCGATAATTCTTTATCACATGTCATAGTTTGTGGTCTCCCAACACTTTCTAATCTGGTGGCAGTGAATTTTAACAAATCTCATTAAAAGTTAAAATTTAATGCAGCAATAAAAATTTATTTGCACAAAGCCTGATGTAAGGTTCCCTGTAATTGAGTAGAATCTCACTTTGGGAAAGTGAAAGAAGGGCTTGGAAATCTGTCATCCACAGTCATGAGAGCAAGAGAATCCAATATCTTTAACACATACAGTAAAAAACCTTGAGCATAGATTGAGGTTCCCTGGAGCCTAGGAAGGGCACCCCGTGTTACACTGAGGTGTAATAGGCTAAGGTTGCCTGACAACTGAGGTCTCCAAGGGAATGCTGTCAGAAAGCTTCCTTGTCCTCTGTCAGGACGAATTTAGACATTAGGCTTAGGAAAGACGGACCAATTGCTTAAATGAAATTTGGGAGGATATTCAATCTGAATTTATAGGGACAATGTTAATTATTCTAGTTACATGTGAGACCCAACTTCTATTAGCAGTTTGGAATTCTCACTGTGTTCCCTCCATTCAACAAATTGTGAGGAAAAAAAAAAAAAAAAACCTCAGTTAAATGAAATCACGAAAAAATAATTAGTTCTAATTTTCAAAGTAAACATTGAGTTAAGCCTTTCCAACACCCTTCCTGACAACCAAGAAAGAGACACAAATATTTGTTTCCAGAGACAACATTCACTTTTGGTGTGTGCTCTAGAAAACTAGACTGAGAAAAAGCAGCTCTTCAGGCAGGTTTGGGGAATTTGAAGCATTCAGCACCAAAGACCCTTTTTCCTATCTTTATTTTGTCTTGGTATCAAGACATTTGGGGAAGTATGTTTATTAATCTCAGAATCTCTAGCATGTAGCACAGTGCCAAACCCAGAGTATATGCTCAGTGGAATTTTCATGAATGAATAGACAAAATATATATGTATAAGTCACTTACCAACCTCAGTTCTTTGCTTCATTTTATTTACTTACATTTAATTAGGAGCATTTGTGGAGGAGGCAGGGTATTTGCAATGGAACTGATCGACACATTTTAATGATCGTCTTCTCAAATAAATTGATGTTATCACCTCCATTACCTCTTTATCGGGAAGTTTACATGGTCATGTATACATTATGCACCATGGCTTTTTACTGAAAATTGCAAAGTGAGCCATTCTGATTTTATTCCAACAGATTCAAAAAGTATTTTTTTCACAAATTTATCTACATAAACCTGATATTATAGTAGATTATAGAATATGTGCTGAACTATATACCCATTATGTATAAAATATATATCCATAATTTAAATGGATGAATATGTCTATAAGACCTGATGAAAGAAAGCATTCTCCTGCCCCAACCATCCCAAGCCCACTACAAAGCCCACATCCAAGAAGCAATGACTTTCAACATTTTTAGCAATTTCTTTTGGAACTGATTTCCATGCTATGTTATACTAACACTACCTTATATTTCTTAATTTTGCATTTACAGACATTACATTTTAACTTCCTAGTATGTAAGATGAGGACTGAATTCAATTCTCCTATGCACATGCATTCACAACGTATCTGCCGTTCTACATCTTTCTCAATGTAATCATTTCATAATTTTTAGTGAAATCAGTAGGCAATGATTTTTTAAAAATTGACATAAAATTGTATATATTTACTGTGTACAACATGTTTTAAAGTGTATATACACTGTAAAATGGTTAAATCTATGAAATTAACAAATGCATTGTCTCACATAGTTATCATTTTTTGTGGTGAGAACACTTAACATCCACTCTCTTTGCATTTTTCAAGAATACAATATATTGCCATTAACTATGGTCACCATACTGTACAATAGATCTCTTGAACTTATTCCTCCTATCTAACTGTAATTGTGTACACTTTGATCAATATCTTCACATCACCTCTCCAATCACTCTAGTGTCTGGTAACCACCATTCTGCTCACTACTATTATGAAATCAACTTCTTTAGATTCCACATATGAGTGAGAGGATACAGTATACATCTTTCTGTGCCTGGCATATTTTACTTAACATAATGCCCTGCAAGTTCATTCATGTATAACAAAATGACAGAATTCCCTTCCTTTTTATGGCTGAATAGTTTTCCACTGTGTGTATATATATACCATATTTTCTTTATCCATTCATCTGTTCATAAATAATTAGGTTAATTCCATATTTTGGCTATTGGGAATTATACTGCAATAAACATGAAAGTGCAGATATCTCTTTAAACATGCTGGTTTCATTTTCTTTGGATACATACCCAGTAGTGGAATTATTGGATCATATGGTAGTTCTATTTTTAATTTTTTAAGGAACCTCCATACTGTCTTCCATAATGGCTGTACTAATTTATATTCCCACTAACAGTGTGTAAGGCTTCCCTTTTTTCCACATCCTCATCAACACTTTGTATCTTTTGCCTTTTGATAATAGCCATTCTAATAGGAGTGAGGTGATGTCTCACTGTGGTTTTAATTTGCATTACCCTGATGATTAGTGATATGGAGCATTTTTTCATATACCTCTTGGCCATTTGCATGTCTTCTTTTCAGAAATGTCTATTCAGGTCTTTTGCTCATTTATAATTAAGTTGTTTTCTTGCTGTTGAATTGTTTGAGTTCCTTATATATTTTGGCTATTAACCACTAATCAGATATATAGTTTGCAAATATTTTCTCCCATTCTCTAGGTTGTCTTCTCACTTCGTTGATTGTTTCCTTTGCTATACAAAAGCTTTTTAGTTTAATGCAATCCCATTTGGCTCTTTTTGCTTTTGTTGCCTGTGCTTTTGAGATTATATTCAACATACCTAATGGGTACGATATACACTATCTGGGTGATGGGCACACTTATAACTTTGACTCAAGCAGTATAAAAGCAATCCTTGTAACCAAAACATTTGTATCACCCTAATATTCTGAAATACACAAAAAGAAAAAGAGAGATTATATTCAAAAAAATCATTGCCCAGATCAATGTCATGGAGCTTTCCCCCTATGTTTTCTTCTAGTAGTTTCATAGATTCAGGTCTTAAATTTAAGTCTTTAATACATTTTGAGTTTATTTTTGTATATAGTGAAAGATAAGGGTCTTATTTCATTCTTCTACTTGTGAATTTTGAGTTTTCCCAGCATCATTTATAGAAAAGACTGTTCTTTTGGAGGAGACTGTTCTTTCTCCATTGTGTGTTCCAGGCACCTTTGTTGAAAATCAGCTATAAATGCTTAGATTTATTGCTGAGCTCTCTATTCTGTTCCATTGATCTATGTGCCTATTTTTATGCTAGTACCACGCTGTTTTGGTTATTATAGCTTCGTAGCATATTTTGAAGCCAGGTAGTAACATGCCTCCAGCTTTGTTCTTTTTGCTCAATATTGCTTTGACTATTTGGGTCTTTTGTGGTTTCATACAAATTTTAAGATTGTTTTTCCTATTTCTGTGAAGAACGTCTTTGGTATTTTGATAGGCATTGCATTGAGACAATGTTTGTCATGGTAATTTTGTAATTACAGTCATATATCACTGAACATCAGGAATATGTGCTGAGAAATGCATCCTTAAGTGATTTTGTTGTTGTACAAATATCATAGACTGGTATTACTCCAAGGCTACAAACCTGTACAGCATGTTACTGTACTGAATACTGTAGGCAATTTTAATACAGTGGTAAGTATTTGGATATCTATACATAGAAAAGTTACAGTAAAATATGTATTATAATCTTATAGGACCATCATAGTTCATGTGGTCAGTCATTGACCAAAATCTCATTATGATGCCCATGACTGCATTGCTTAGCCAAGGATTGCATTGTGACTACATTTCCTCTTTGTACAATATTTTGGGTTTTTTTCTCAAATTTATAATCACTGACTTTATTTTCTTCTATGACCTTATAATCGATTTGTAGTGAAACTTTCTGACAGATTTCTAAAACTATTCCTAAAATGGTCAAACACAGAGATAACCTGTCTGTCCTGATTTGTTTTGCCTTGTTTGTTTGGGGGTATTACTATTAGACCCCATCCCCCTTGACTCCCATAGACGGGCTGCTCTTCAGATCTGTCACACTGGCATCTCCCTTGCTTCTGCAATGTGTTAGTTTCCAATTTTCCTGTCTTCCATGTCTTCTTTCTTGGTTTCCTCCTTCTATGTGAGCCTACAATTAAAGGATACCCTATATCCTTCAATATACTCTTGGAAAAGTGTTCACAGGGAAAAATAAATTGTTGAGAACTTCCTGTTCTTCAGTGGTCTTTATTTTACCTTCCTGTCTGATTGGTTCAACTGAGTAAGAATTCTAGGTGGAAATTTCAATTCTAGGTGGAAATTGAAAGGCATTTCTCATTTGTCTTCTAACTTTTCCATTGGCTTCTGGATTTCAGTGTTTACATGAAGGAAAATACCACCTTGATTTCCAAACCTATGCCAGACCTATGTTTTCTCTCTGAAAAGTGTCTGGGTCACTCCTGGTATTCTCAGCTTCACCATGGTGGGTCTTGATGAAAATCTATTTCTATTCACTGTGATGAGCTCTTCCTGGGCCCTTTCAATGTTACCTCTGTGACTTCGGGGGAATATGCTAATATTTGGTGATGATCTTTCCTTTATTTTCTTGCTCTCTTTCTAGAACTTCTATTATTCAAGTGTTTGACCCTATGCCTTTATCCTCAAGTTTTATTATTCTTTTCAGCTTTTCATTACTTTGTCATTTTTCTTCCTTTTTTAAGTTTTCTTGGGAAATTTTCACTCTTTGAAAGTTCTTACACATAGAATCTAGTCATATAGTCTTTGTTTTATTCATGCAATGACTATCTATTTGGATATTAATTATAGGACATTTTTTCTTCGATTCCCTGTCATTTTGTCTGTTTTCCTCTAAGTTTCTTTCTTTCATTTTTCCTGTTTTCATATATTGGTCTCTAACTTTTATTTTAAGTGCTTTCCTCAAATGTCTGGTGATTCCGGGTTATCCGTTTATATTTAAGAGTGAGACACTAAAAAACTGATTGCATGTTAGTAAAGCTAATACACTAGTATCCCTCACAGAAAGGTTATAATGTTGGCACATTTTGAATATCTTCAAAATGGAGATCTCATCTCTTGCCTTAGCTTCCTCAGAAGAATTCTCATTTCCTTTTAACATGGTTCTTGAAAATAAATATTGACATCCAGAAATATTTTATTGCTGTTGTTTAAATTTATTCCCCTATTTTAAAGTAACAGGTCTTTACAAGTTTAGTTTTGAAATCATGATGGGAAATATCCCAAATGGAAAACTGGGAGAGGAAATTTATAACTTGTCGAAATCTTCATGACAGAAACTTTTAACAACAACAAAAAATTGTTATTCACAAGGCAGTAACAGCTGGATTCCTACATGAGATAACTGGTTAGTTTTGCTTTTCATGGTTTTCTCATTTGATTCATGGGGGCTAATGTGAAGCAATACTGATGAGATTCTTAAAATAACCAAAATGTAGAGGACCTCTGGGGGAAGAGCCATGGAACTCATGTTAACTGTGTAACTCTTTTAATTGCACACACCAGCTGTTTCCTAGTGCCTGGGTGCTGGGTGTTGTGGGGTTGTGGGGTTGTGGGACAGAGAATAGCCAAACAAACAAAAATCAAGTATCTTCTTCAGTACATGGGAATCTGAAGAGGCTGGAAATCAAGACCATTCAGAGTTCTAGTTCTAGTAATTTATTAAAGGGAACTGCTCTTATGACCTCAAACAGAGAGTTCTCTGATAGAAGAAAAATGAACAGTGCACTCACTTCTCACCCCTAACAGCTGGCCTGAGATTGATATCTACCATTTCTGTCTTCACTAAGATATCAGGTAATGAGAGCTGGTAAAGGATTTGGTGATGTCAGAATAAAAGCCTTCCATAATACTAAGAACTGTCAGAATGTTGAAAAAATTGACAATGGAACATTGTTACCAGCAAGAACTTTTTGTGGGTTGTGATCAGCCAATGTGTATTAACTCATATCAACACTGTGAAACACTGCATTGTTGGTCTCCAATAAGGTGATACATCAAACCAGAGATAGTTGAACTTATTTGTACCATTTCAAATTCCAATGGAACAGAGAGGGTGCCATTACCTCAAAGCTGTAAACTTTGTGTCTTTGCCTCCAGTGGAATATATTCTAAACTGGCCAAGGATTCAAGAAATTCATGAGGAAAACTTAAAAAGAAATCTTCTCAGATCATTGCTGCATGCACATGTGTGCACATGCACATGTACAAACACACACACACTCACTTTTATGTGTTAATGGAGAAGGAACTCAAGGAATAAACAGCACAGACATTAGCAAGTAAACTTATGACAGATTTTGACTGTAAGATAATGGGGCTTTCTCTAAGATCGTTGTATTTATAAAAAAATGGACAAATAAAAGATGATTTAAAAATGATTCTCTGCAGAAAAATTACCTCATAGTTCCTTTCCTGAGTTGCTTTCCTTGAGCCTTTATTTGATGAATTTTAGATTATTAGCTGAAGCAATTGTCAAAGACTTAGTGTTGGGGGGAGACAAATATGGGCCGCTGCTGTCAGGTGAAAATCAATTAATAAAACAAAATAAAGCTTTGGGATTAATAATTTAGGGAACTGGAAATGTAAGAACTCACTTGAAACAATTTGATTTTTGTGTGGTTTTTCGAGAACATGATTTTCAGTAATTGGCAAACTTCATCCACAGAAATCCATAAAACCAATGTTTATTTCTTGAAAGCTATGCACAGTGAATATCAGTGCTAATTTGTTAGAGGTAAGGGACCCCTTGTCTTCTTTCTGGGCTTATGCCAAAAGTTCTAAGACTTTTAAATTTCATAATCAATAAAGTTAAGACAGCTATAGCAAGAAAAGATTTGTGTGTAGGTGGGTGAGGTAACAGACAAAGGGCTTTTACAATGGAGGCTTTTGATTTTTAAAACATAATGTATTTTACCATTTCTTTCATTTCATATAAGAAAGAGTACAATAAAATCCAAAAAAAAAAAAAAAGAGCACAGACTCAAAATCAAAGAGCTTAATATAGATTATATGCATAGATATTTTTAAATGCATAGTCTTTAGGTTTTTGACCTTGGAATATGCTGGTGCAAACCTTTGCATGATGTAGCAACAGTTATTGGAAGAAAGTTTTTGAACCATGGATCCATACATTGCCTGAAATGTCTAAAGTGTTTACCCAAAAGTCTTCTATTTTATCCCAATATAACTAAATACTGGAGCTAGAAAAGAGCTTAGAAATTACTTTGTTAAATTACTTGTTTTACAGTTAAGGAGTGAAGGCTTTGACTTATCTAGGGTAGCCCAGCTAACCAAGGACTGGATAGAGTTTTGGCCAGCTCTCTGTCCAATGCATTTTATGATTTTGCCTATCACAACTCCTCTTGCCTGAGACACTAACATTTTGGCACAGCTTTGCAGGATCTGGAGGCTAAAAAGGGAGGAACCCTTTAAGTCAAAAGAGTTTCATTATCAAGAGGTATTTATTGGGAGCAAGTCCCAGTGGGTGAGGGAGAGACTTTTTTCTCAAGTTGCATATAATGCAGTCTGGAAGACAGGTTAAGTACAAGAAAGTAAACCTAACAACATGCAATAACATAGGATTGAATATGTCATGAGTGGGCACAGACAGCAAGTATCAGCAGGGCCTGGGGAAAGCGTATGGTTACATGTTTCTGAAAAACACTTATAAGAAACAGGGTTGCCACATGTAATTTGGCTTTTGAGCCCAGAATTCGTGTCTGACTGTCTAAGAACTAAGATGATTGAACCTTGCTAGACCTCTTGCAAGACCTTTGGATGGTGTCACCTTCCAGGATTTCAGGTCTTATGAGCATGAAGAACTCAGAAGTGGGGGCAGGAAGATGAGCAATGAAACATATAATACCCCTTTTTCATTCTCATTAAATGCTTCAATCTTCACTATTAAATATGCTCTTGACCTTGTGGGACAAACTCTACAAGCAAATTTCTCATTTGCTGGCCTCTCTCTGGGCTTTCTGCGACATACTGTAGCTCAGACAAGTACTGTTCTTAATAGGTTTATGGGAAAGGCTTGGCCTGCCTTTCCATCTGCACCTTCTGCTGGCTCCCTCCGAAAAGCACTAGCTTGCCATACGACATTCCCTTGAATTATTTAGATTGGTAAATCTTTCTGCATCTCACATCTTTAGTCCATCTGTTAGCCGGAGCTTTGCCTTTATAGGAAGTGTCCTTTATGCATGCTGGCATCTGTCAGCAGTACACTTCCCTCTTTTATTCATGATCTTCTATGGGAGAGGGTACAAGCTGCAGAAACGCTGCATGCCTGGTATGCATTTCATTTTAATGGAAGATTACATGACTGGGGTGCTGGTTTATTACCTTGCTCCACATGCATCCATTCATCACCTGGCAGCCCCTCACCCAGCCTGTTAGGAGGTGCTGGCCCTCCTGTAGCCTCTGGTCCCAGTGTTTTGCACAGTGGGCTTGATGGGGGAGATCAAACTACTCCTTTAAAAAAAGATAAAAGATCATGAGCAAAGGCAAAAATATAATGGAGAATTGAGGCCAGGAAAAAGGGAAAAGGTCTTGACCTTAGGCCAATACCCAGATGTAGACATGGAATTATTTATACGAAGCACTAGACGCATTAAAGAAAATGTTACCGTGAATGCCACATCCTAGCTGAATATATTTTCCTTGAAAATTATGTTCCTAAACTTATATTTTTTTTTCTATTTCCCACTCACAGAATAATTAAATCTCAGAGAGAACTATCTCATCCAATTTTCCTTTTAATGTGGGAGTAGGCTTTATAATAATTTAACTTATAAGTTAAATGTTATCTGGTACCAAAATGTTATCATTTTGATGTTGATCTAAAAATAACCAATAACCTAAATATAGTAGTGGTCATATGTCCTGGTTGCCTCGAACATTCATGGTGTGCACCTATCTTAGAGCAATTAATACCTGAAAATTATTTTTATCATCCCCTTTCACTCACAAAATTGTGCTAGTTTGGATGATAAATTATAGTCACCCTGATGGTAAATCATGTGAATGACCATCGTACATCTGATTATTGCCAATACAATTTCAGTGCCCACGTTAGGGATTGTGTCTACTTTCCCACTGCCAGGCTACTCTGCCATGGAAATAATGGGTAGACATTCAGTGAGGAAGGGGCCAATATCTATATTTGGAATATGTTTTCTCCTTCTGACTAGTGTCTTTTTCAATGTAGTATTCATTTAATACATATGTAATGAGTGCCTACTATGTATCACATACTCTTTTAGATACTGGAGATAAAATGTGAACAAGACAAGTTCTTGCTCTTGTGAGACTTACATTCATTGAAAATGACTAAGATCATATTCCAGTTGAGAGCCAATTAGGGTTTATTATATATATTTACATTCATAAAGGATATATAGTGTGTTCTAAACTCTGTGTGCCTGGGGAGGGCTTGTGGACTATTGAGAGAGCACAGATTTTGTTAAGCAGTACAGATAAGCAAATTGCAGATCAGAAAGACCACGAGAACCAGCACTGGTTTAGAGACACTGGAGACGTACAAGCTGTTACTGTATGTGAACCACATCCCTTCTCCCCTCCACCACATTTGGTGCATTTTAAAGAGAAATGGAAAGGTTGAAGGCTGAGGTCCTGACATTTGTTATGGGGACCTATGGAAAAACTGGAAAGTAATAAGGAGATACATGGATTAATTCTGTAAGCACAAGAGGTAATTCTCGAATATTTTATCAGAAGGAAACATTGGGAAAAACAAAACAAATCTAGACTTCTGTGAGATAATCAGGTGAGAACTAAACATGTAGAGATTTGGAATTACGGCTTACTGAAAATGTTCTTAATTTTTTCTTTCAACTCTTCCAATGAATTTTCTATTTTTACTATTGTATTTTAATGTTCAAAAGATTTTTCTTGTTCTCTGACTCTTCATTTTTTAAATATCATCCTATTCAAAGTTGATTAATACAGTATAGTGTCTTATTTCTCTGAGGATATTAATTACAATGAGATAAAGAAGCTCAAGAAGTTTTCTTCTTGTTGAAATTGTCTTTCTTTCTTATGAAGTTCTTTTTTCATGCTTATTGATTTTGGTCCTGTCTTTAATGTTAGATACTTTTTATAAAATATAGGGCAATCTTTGACTGTCCAATGTTAAGGGAGAGTTATTAAAAAGCCAATTAGAAGCTCTATGTGCCTGAAGAGGGCTTGTTGACTGTTGGGGTTCACTGTATGGTGATTAGGCGGGGACCACATATTTTCATTGCAAGATGCCCAAATGTTAGTTTCTGTTAGTCTTTTCTCTTTGATGGTCAGTTTCCTGAGAATGGCAGCTTCCAATCTCTTGCCTGGTAGACCTAAGCTTTCTGCATTATGGACAGTAAAAGGGGTGTGAAGACTAGAGAGTCTCATGGTTCTGAGTTAATACTTTCATTTAACTCCCTTTCCCTGTAGACACCTGACCTCCATTCTCTGACATGCCTGGAATTCCCTTGCCTGGAACCTCTCAGCTTCATTTTCTTAAGAAAGTAAAACCTATTATCTCCTGTAGGATGGCAAGAAAGTGATTGCCTGTGTGTAACAGTAGAAGAGGGCATCGGGGGACTAACTGGACTTCAAACATGATTTCAAGCAATCTTTTCATCTCAGTACCTTTGTATTCTCACCTTCAGAGGTAAAGGTTGCCTCCAATTTCCAAGCCTTTCTAGTTTTTCCGAAGCTTGAATTGGGTAGTTTCTTCTTGGCCCCTGCACTGAAGGCTTGGGTTTGGGTTTTTTTTTTTTTTTTTTTTTTGAGACAGAGTCTCACTCTGTTGCCCGGGCTAAAGTGCCGTGGCATCAGCCTAGCTCACAGCAACCCCAGACTCCAGGGCTCAAGCGATCCTACTGCCTCAGCCTCCCGAGTAGCTGGGACTACAGGCATGTGCCACCATGCCCGGGTAATTTTTTTTTCTATATATATTTTTAGTTGTCCAATTAATTTCTTTCTATTTTTGGTAGAGACGGGGTCTCACTCTTGCTCAGGCTGGTCTCGAACTCCTGAGCTCAAACGATCCACCCGCCTCAGCCTCCCAGAGTGCTAGGATTACAGGTGTGAGCCACCGCGCCCGTCCGGGTTTGGGTATTTTTATACCGCTAAGTCAGTTACAAGTTGTCCAGCTGCTTTCTCTTTTCCAAAATGTTATTTATATCTTTTATCTAGTACCATGTTCTTCTCTCTTCTTTTGAGTTTCTGTATTTATATCTTATTAAAAATTATGCTGCATAATTGTAATGGGTTTCAGGAGGAATCAGAGGTAAAAGTTTGAGATCCATTTTCCAGCTTTAACTGGAGATCCCTTCCTCTCTTTCCAGGATAAGGATTTCTGATTGCTTTTGCAAGGCTTCATATGAAAAGGTATCAAGCCCTTTTGCTATGCTAAATGCTTTTTCATAACACATGCCATTGCTTTCTGGCTTGTTTCAACTCCCAATTATTATAATAAATGTAAAATATAAGATGAGCGGAAGTAAGGGTATTTTTATGTTGTTACATAATAAAGTGACAACAAATAAATGATGTATTATATTGCCGTGGTGCTTAAGGTGGTGATGATCTATTTAAGGTATTCATCTCAACAAGTTAGGAGGTTTGCCAGAAATCATTGAGAGCAAAGGCTGCTGCTGTTTATTTTTCCTACTAAGTGAAACCTCATCTCACCAAATTTGTCCAGCCTTCTAGGAAGGCAGAGTATAGATAAAATAAGAGCCCCAAATTTCTCCCACTCTACAGATGGTCACTCCATTTGAGCTGGGATGACTATATGATGGAGAAGCCTCAATGTGCTGAAGAATCTAAACTAAGAATGTCTTCCCAGGCCTGGACATCAGAACCAACTTCATGGGTTTCCAGCCTGTACAGTTGCCTAGGGTCTCACACTCGGAAGGACTCAAAGCCTTGTTTAATGCTCTGCTGTCACAATATTTAATTTCTTAATAATTTTTGAGCAGCAAACATTGTGTTTTCATTTTGCACTGAGCCCTGAAAATTTTGTAGTCAGTGCTGCCTAACATACTGCACAAAAACCTTACAGCTCAGACAGTGGAGAGTGACTTCAACCAATGTGGCTCCCCATTGTGAAAAAGGAGTTGAGGATGATCATAGAAGCTATCAGATCTTAGAGACTGTAACAGGGTAACAGAAGATACGGTCTAGTTTGGATCCACAGTTGCAAACGCATGTATTCAGGTTCCAGGTAGACAAACCAAACGTGGGAAGAGGCCAGTAGAAAAGGGCAAGGTTAGCTATTGACAACAGAAAGGGCATGTCCTGTCTAAAGCCATTCAAATTGAATTTTACAAACACTGGTTTGTACTGGATAGAATATACAAATGGATATACAAGTGGGTCACCAATTTTTAACTCATGCTTTGCCACAATCCATGAGGCCATTGCAAATACCTGGTTATTTCCCAAGACACCTGGTCATCTTAAATAGTTTGTTCAGAAACAAGAGTTTTTTCAGTCAAACCAATATGTCAGGCCAGTTCACAATGTTTTTTTAAATTATAATTTCATTGCCTCCAAAGATATAAATGTATATTTTATACTTAGGACACATATTTGGCACTAGACTTTGTGCTGAATCCTCCTTTTTTCCCTTACTTTGAGCAGCCTCACCCTTGTCATTCATGCAGTGTTTGATATTTGCTGTAACATAATTAGATAATTGTGGTGAAGGCATCATTCCCTGAGCAGATGGCCTGAACATTTAGGGTGAGCCCTGTGACACAGTTCATAAGGGCACTAAGAACCCAGTAGAAACTGAACAGAGGTGGGGTGTGTGTGTACGTGTGCATGTGTGCGCTCACCAAAAGCAAGATTCATCGAAACGGCAAAAGGTGCCCTGGTTCTGACTGTTGATGCAGAGACTCCTGAAGGACTAGGAGAATTATAACTTTAATAGTTTTAGCACACTTTTACCTTCAATTTCTGAGTATTACCCAAGCTGCACACCCACTGGTAGAGGCACACTAGTCAGTATGCTACTCCTTCCCCAATTTGAACTTGATTTGTTAGTTTCCTCCCAGCATGTTTAAATACATACATACATCAGAATTGAAATATCTTGATTCTTGGTCTCACAAAAATTTAAATCAAACAACAGCAAAAAACTCAAGTCTTCATGGCCTGCCTGGCAAAGTAGTTTTTGAGTGCCTAAATATATAAGATACATAAACTATAGGCAAAAGAAATGAAAGACACAGACTCAAGTTCCTGTTCTATGTGTATGATGTAGACCTGCATAAATTGCTTAACTTCTCTGAGTTGTCTTCCTTCCCTTATCTATAAAATGAGATCTTAATGAAAACTATTTTATTGGTTTCTTGCAAGGATCAGATGAGATAAAGGTCCCACCCTGTCCTCAGAAGGTTGAGGGCATTTATAGCTCAGTAGTCTATTCACAGAACACAGACTGATAAACTTTATTTTAGATGCAAGGCCCCAAAATGACCCTTCTCTAGTGGGATGAGGAGAGTGGCTCTTACAGAGTAGGTGGGAAAAGCTACTTCTATTAAGATAAATCACTCTTGTATAAGAATCCCTAAAATGGAACAACTTTCAAGGAAGGGGAATACCAGCTACTTTGGATAGGGACCAAAGATAAGGAAGAAAACCGAACTTCGTAATCCATTGGCTTGTAGGTTCTCTAAGGGTCACAGAGCTAGAATTTAGAGACATATATATCAGTAGACACTGGATTACTAGAGCAATATCGAGCAGCAATAGGAAACTAATATACACTGGTTTCATCAAGTTTTACTCTCCAAAAATTAGCAATAAGTAATTCATAATATCTAAAACATATTGAGCACTTACTATGCGATAGGCACGGAATTAAGTGTAACATTTTACATATATTATTTATTTTATCTGCTTAACAAGACTTCAGGGTTGATATTAGTATTATTATCATTTTACAGAAAAAAAATGAGGTTAATAAAGGCTAAGAGACTTCCCTGAAGTCACTGGCTAATAACTTGCCTTGTTTTATTGTTTTGTACCTGTCTTACCCCAACTATTCTGTTGGAGCAAAGAGTGTATCTTAACTTACTGTGTTCCAACCTCGTTCTCTGAATTCAACTGAAAATAAAAATAAAAATGAAACCCACCTGAAACTATGATGTTAACCAATGAGAAAATAATTTTATATGCATCAATTTAATCTACACTCATCTGTTCAGAATTCTGCTAATTGTATATAAAGGAAGATGCATCTGATTTCCCTTGATAGTCACCTCCACTCTATTCTGTCTTGCAGTTATTGCCAGAGGAACATCTCATCTATGAAACCGGGTTCACATTCTTCTCATTGGCTGCCCTTTTAAAATTATTTATTTATTTTTAAATGATTCAGTCAGAAGAAGTAGATTTCTTGCAGGAGATCTGTCATGCAGAAGCCAAGTGCTTCTGATATTTCATTAGATGCTGATGGTTTTAGATTTAAAGTTGACACCGAAGCCTAATTAAACATTATGCCAGTACACATATTCTGCAAATTAAGACACAACACATTACAGAGCCCAGTCTGGGATAAGTTAAAAAGGAAGCTGTCACCATGCAAAGGACCCTGTTAAGTGTCTTAAATACAAATTTTGAATTTAAAATGCAAATGGGTTGAAGCCTCCATTTCTTTCAACTTAGAAAGGAAAATTAAGTGAGGTAGAGAGTTTTTTTTTTAACCACTCACTGAGTTTTGACTCTACTTGCAACCACAGTATATTACAGCAATGTTAAAAATGGCAAGAAAAGCTAGTTTACGGCTAACAATTCACTTTTGGCTCCTCACCAGCTGAATGAAAAGCAGGAAGCAAACCAATCCCATCAATGTTGACAAGTCAACACATGTATTGAAAAAGAAAAAAAAAAAAACTTTCCAGATTGAAACAGGCAGGACCACTGGCACTCTTTAGATCTGCACAGCTGTGTAAAAGTTCTATACCTGACTTCATCAAATTGGGGTGGGCAGAGTGTTGGGAAAAGCCAGAGAGGTTGTGAAATCTGAGGTGATGGACTCCAGAACTGCTGAGCCAGGAATAGAGCTGAGCATATTAGCAGTGACAAACTGGGTTTTAGGAGAGCAGTGAGTAGGGTGGACTACAGGGAAAAAATGATGCAAGAGGTGGACAGATTTAGGGCACTCTGCTCCGCTTTCCTGGATCCTCTCTCCAACTCCCATCGCTATCAATTATGTTTAAATGGGACAGTAGCCAATAAGAGTAGAGAGGAGATTCCATCATGCTACATCTGGGTGTAGTCCTTTCCCTGCATTTACTATTTCTTAATCCCTTCCTGCTGTTCTTTGAAATGTTTTTATATTCATCCAGTAAATACAAAGCCTTTACTCTGTTCATGCTCTCGGTAAACAAACACAAATAAAAAGTTGCTCTTCTGAAAGAGCTTGTATCTGAGAAGGCAAGGAAGATACAGACATGTACCTTACTTTCTGCCCTCCCAAGTGATAAATGCCACAATGGAGAGTGACACAAAGGGGTCTCTACCAGGGTGGAGATGAAAAATACGACAGAGGCAGGTTAGGAAGGAGCTATCTGTTAAGATCTCACAAAGACAAAATGTTTGAGTTGGAACTTAAAATAAAAGCAGAATTTTGACTGCCTGAAAGAGATATGAGATAGTAATATAAACTGAAGTACTTTGAAAAACAATACTCAAAAGTAAAATCATTAGAAGAATTAAAAGGGATAATATAAAAGACAGGTCCTATCTATCCCACTCAACCAAAAGAAGCATAACTTGATCACTTTCTTTTCTGAGTTGCTTTGATTATAGCTGACTGTAAGCCATTTTATATGGTCTCTCATGAGGCTAAAATGGCAGTATTGACTACTTTGAATTTTTAATTACTTTGGTCTTAATCAATAAGACAGACTTGGATGCATGGATCTCACTAACGACTAATCCAGAAAATTGGATATATTTGGTTTTATAAAACCTTGTCATTGGATCATTAAAATTGTTTAAATCTTGTAACCTCTTCAGAAAGAACTCCATAAGCTTTGGTTAAAGCTCCATTCCAATAGTCAACCCAATTTACTTTGTTTCCATTAAATTCAGTTCCCACCGTATGTGCAATAATCTGTTAAATAGATGGAGAGCACGAACACGTATGCACACACACATGCCCACACATGTTCTCTGCTCTTAAGGAAATTAACATTTTGATGAAGGGAAGGATTTGTGTACATGAAAACTTATATAGCAATAATACATTAGATAATAAAATACTAAACTAAATACAGATCAGTGCCAAAATCTATAGTACAAGACAGGGTCTGTGGGTGGCCAAGATAGAAGCAATCAAAATTGGAAAAGCTTAATTGAAATTGGTCCAAGTAAACAATTTCTTAAATGTACAAACACTTCCATCTTAAAGAAGATTTAATAATTTTTGTCATGGTATATAGTTTGAGATGAAAAGTGACAAGGATATATCAGAAATTACAATTTTGTAAAACTTGTCAAAGTTTATCCATTTTTGAGGTTCACGTCTTTAAAAAATATCTTTAACACATTGAACTACTTGATTTTCTTAAAATGATGCTGGGAAAATTGTGATTTTCCAATTTATCTTGATTTTAAGGATGAAAAGTATAATTTACTAAATAACATAATTGTAGGAAAATTGATTGAATGCCATTTAATGGATTTTGCTAACTGAAATAATTGAATGATAATTGCTTAATAATGTAAAATTATTTTCTACTGTATATAATTATTAATTACATACAAGGAAGAATTGAATAGTTTATTGTTTTTTGGAAACCACAATAATTGAATAAATTATTTAATAGCATATAATTAATTGTGTTCTATTCAAAGATAAGATGATAACTGATTGAAAAGTAATAGATGAATTTCATCTTCACATTCAGTAAACAATACTACATGGAATAAAAATCCATATTAAACCAAGAAAGGGAATAAATCATATATGTCAATAGATTCTGTTAAAATTAATTTCTTTTTCATTTTAAAAGTATGTTATAATACAACTATGTGCCTTTAAACATGTTTTTGTAGGAAAAAACCTTGAAAGACATTGCACAAGCCCAGTCTTACCCCTTTCTGTGTAGTAAAGCAGGGGCTCTTCCCCATGATATGAGGGTGCAGAAAAGAAACTGATATAGTAACACAAAATCCTATATGAGTCTGGGGAGACTTCTAAATAATAGAGCTCATAATCAATTATCACTGACTTAGCAAGACAATCTAAGGCATGCTTTCCTTAAACGTCCCCAGTCATAAGTGATATTTTCATCAGCAAATTTTCTCTCTCTTTTTCCATGTTGGGAAAAACGTCCATCTTTTCTTCATTAACAATTCCACCTTTGATAACAGAAATACTTAGAGAATCATAAACACTAGATTTGAAATGGGTCTTAAAATTCATCCAGTTGCATTATTTTCCAAATACAGAAATGTATCTGCTCCTGGTGTTGACAATGCACTGCAATGGGGCTCCTGTACCTGCGCATTCATGTCGGGCGAGAAACCTCAGGCAGAAGTGAGCGTTCGGTGCACTCCTACTGCAGCAAGAGTTGCCACAGAATCTTGTCCACTCAAAAGGAGCGAGTACTGCCTTGCACATAGTAACCAAGAGAAATGTCCTACAGGAAAGGGTAGGAAAAAAAAAACGGAAGAAGCAAGCAGTGTTAGAAATAGAATAGAGAAAAATAAAAACAAAAATCCTGTGCTAATGGAGCACATTCTAATCACATGGTGAAAATTAACTCTCTCTCTATATATATGGGTAGGAAGGTAGGTAGTAAGAAAGATAGATAATAGACAGAGGTATGGACTGAATGTTTGTGTCCCACCCCAAATTCGTATTCATAAGTCCTACTTCCCAATGTAATGATGGCCATGTAGGTAATTAGGTTTAGATGAGCTCATGAGAGTGGAGCCCCATAATGGGATTACTGTTCTTATAAGAAGATGAAGGAACCAAGGCACATGCCCTTTGTCTCTCTATCTGCTATGTGAGGATGCAACAAGAACATGGCCATCTGAAAACCTGGAAGAGTGCCCTAACCATAAACAGATCTGTCAGTGCCTTGATCTTGGACTTCCTAGCCTTAAAAACTGTGAGAAATAAGTGTTTGTTATTTAACCCACCAAGTCTATGATATTTTTGTTATAGCAGTCCAAGTTGACTAAGATGGATGATGGATAGACAGATAGATAGATGATATGATGGATGGATAGGTAGATGGATGAATAGATGGGTGGATGGATCAATGGATCAATCATTCTTCCTTGAGATTTTTTGATTGGTCTTATGACAAAACACCCTCTCTAACCATGTTCACCATCACTGTGGTTGGTAAATGCAGACAAAGAAAATTTCATATCTCATAGGACTAAAATAAATTTTATTATTGGACTCCTGGTTTTTAAAATTAATATTTTTCTAAAAAATTAAATGTTTTCTTGTAAGAAATCCAAATAAAAATGATCTTCCCTAACTAGTCAATGCATCTCCACCTAGTCCTATTCTTCACAGGTACAGATTATTAACAACTGTTTAGCTTTCCAAAACTTTTTTTGTAGGGGTAAGAAAGACAATAAAAGAAAGTATACCAAATTTACACAAAAGGGAGTATCAGTAAGTAATATTATACAACTTGATTGTTTTAAACTTAGAATAATAGCTTGGGTATAGTTTTATGTGAGGCATCTGAGCTTCTTACCTCATTATTCTTTTTAACAGTTACATAATATTTTGTTCTGTATTGGTGGCACTATTTATTTAACTAATCTGTACATGATAGATGTTTGATTGTTTTCAGCCTCCCAAAATACAGGCTTGTTAAATTTTAAAAACAGTTCAGAAAACTAGATGAATAGCCAGCTGATACAGATATTATTCATTAAATAATAGGCCAGACCTGCGAGATAATAAACACAGCCTGAAAACAAGAGCATCAATGTTATTTGTGTACTTCGCAGTCAAACAAGACAGCAACATAGCTGACAATCGATTGCAGCAACATTTAAGGTTGAAAGTGGGGATAAGAGTTCAAAAATGGTGGCTCTACACCCTGCTCATAAATACTGTCACAGTTACTTTGTGACCTTGGCAAGCCTCTTTACCCACTTCTGGAAAGTAATAATAAATCACATCACATCACAAACATGCCTATGTAAAGTTTTACCCAGTTTACAGCCATAATGCATCACTTATATTGAAGAGGCTAATTAGGATGAAGTTGCATCTATTAAATGGACAATGGCATGGGCACTATTCTCTGAAGCTCGTTATGCACCATTAAATAGGGGACACAAATTTTTTAAAAATCACGACTTATCCCTTGGCTCCACTCTTTGAAATTTAGGCTCTATACCTAATTCTTTTTAAAAAATAATCACCTTGGAATTTCACCAACTTTCATTTGTTTCATTATTTGCTGAATATTTTTTTAACACTCACCATAAACCAAGCACGGGGCCAAGAGTAGAAATACAGAGATGAATATGCTCCAAGGCAGTATCTCCACATCACTTAAAAACTTGCTTGAAAAGGGCAAGCTTCTATTCCCTTCGTCTTTGTGCACAATTAAATCTGAATTCTTTCAGGTTGTCCTATCTCACACTTGCCAGCCAGGTTCTGATCTCCTGGGCTCCAGTTTCAAGAAGTGGCAGGTAGTTTAGTGTAGCTGCAGCTTAGGGAAGGCTGGGACTGGAGCAAGACTGGAAAGGACCTTAGCTAAAGAATTTGAACTTTATTTTGTAAGTGCAAAAGGTTTAAACATGGGAGTGATAAAAACCAGTGACTTAGGAAGAGAACTGGCACTAAGGTAGACCAGAGAAAGAATTCTATTAAGAAATGTAAAAGACATGATGGAGGGCCTGAAACAAGGAGAGTCAGAATGAGAAAGGAGCCATAATGATACAGGTATTTCAGAATAAGAATCAGAAAGACCTGGAGGCAACTGCATGTAGGAGTGAGGGAAAAGGGCACACCAATTGAAAAAAAAGCCCATTCTTTCTACCTAAGGTGGGGAGGGGATGTTCTTTATCTGTGAATGTGTCACTCTCATCAGAGAGCTTGGTGCTGGGTGAGTCCCTGTAACCTCCCCCCAACCCCAGCTTCCATTAAACAAAGTGCTCTTCTTAAATGCCTTCCTTGTAAGACCTGGCTGCCCTACCCCAAGCCATTAGTGGGAACAGAACGTTAATAAGGAGGGACTGTGGTATCTCTAAGAGAGGTTGACCTCCTTCAGCGGAAGCAGGGCACCCATTACAGTGTAATGATAAATCACAAGGTTTTCCCTTCCATTATTTTCCCAGAAGACTCTTCTCTGAATGCATAAACATACTGGAGGAAGAAAAAAATCAAGCAACAGATGAGTAGAAAGGTAAAAAACAGACTGAAAGGGACAGGCAGGCAATCCGCAGACTCCCAGTAGAGTTTAAAATAATAAATGCACCATACACATATTTGCATATAGTGAAACTCTAATATATAAACTCATAAGGAAGAATCTCCACAAGAAAATGCATAAAAGAACTATAAGATACAAGAACCTCACTCTGAAAATTGTAAATACAAATGACACCTCTAGGTGTGCTTCACTGTAGTTAATACTGTAGTGCTTTCATTTTTACTGCTGCAAATTCAAAGGCAAACTAAACCAAGGGGCAGAGGAGAATATAAATAATCAATAGATTTGTAACCTAGCTTATTGTTTACATTGCTTAGCCAGGCTTTTATTTGTATCAGTGATCCCCTCATGTTTAACAGAAATAGGCTTTCTGAGAAAAATATTCCCTGGATTTTCCTCTCTTTATACAAAGAACCAAGATACCAAGAACCAGCACTGAGAAGGTGTTGACCATTCTCACTGGCTATTCATTGATGTCTGCAAGACACATCAATAGCTATTGCCAAAGACCTGCTTTCATATCAGCCACACCATTGTGGCTATTGGGTGGTTTTTGCCTCTAGAATCTAGGATATACCAACCAAACACTGAACCGACATGTAGATCCCTTGGAAACAGGATTAACTTGAAAACATGTTGGGAATGACTAAGGAGGGCCCCAAGACAGTTGATCTGAACATTGCAAGTTTTTATAATTTGCGTATGTGGATCAGTGAGCTTACAAGCACATGGATTAGTTGGACTGTTTCCAAGAGCTCAGGACTTCGGTCTCCAACTTTAACTTCTACTTCTACTCTGCCTTGGATACCAAGAGCTTTTTGTTTAGATTAAATCTCTCCATACCTAAAACCTTGTCTTTCACCAATGACCTTTGGCATAGCTCTCCTCGAGTTTATTACCTTATTTATTTCCTCTTCCAGTTGTACCTGGTATAAATCCTATAATATGGATCTAGCCCAATGGAAATGGTGTGTGTGTGTGTGTGTGGCCATTAAACTGGGCCAGCCCCAATACACTTGTAAAGGAGGCATTTGGATAGATGAAGGATTGTAGGTTGGACATTTAAGGGCACTGGGATCAAAGGAAGTCTAGCTATTAGTAGCTCCTTGAATCTCTGGATATGCTTCTCTCTACTTAACCTTCTAGTGGATATTTGGACATATGGTAGTTGCCTCCAAGTTACCACCTTTGTCCCCTCTAAAAAGCTTCTATTTGATTTGGAGATCCAGATTCATACAGTGCTGGAGAGGCTGACTTGATTTCTGGCTGCAGAAATGAAGTATATGACATAGGCTAAGCCAGTCAGTACATTTCACCAGTCTTTTCCCTCATATTTTGGCCAGAGCAATACTTTCAGGACTGGATATGTGACCTGAGCCGGTCCAACCGGAATGAATTTCAAGAATTGTTCTGGAGATGCTGGGACAAAAGTTTCTTCTCTCTTCTAAGGTGAGCGTAAATGAGGAAGCATCTAGTTGTTGGAATTGGTGCAGCTATTTTGGAGCCATGATGAAGTCAGGCTTAGAATGAAGTCCACAAAGAAATACAAAGAAGGTACATTAAATAATGAGAAGGAAATGTGCTTTGGGGCAATACAGTGACTCCATATCAATCTGTCTGGTAGCTTGCCCTATTTCTGGGCATTTCATTTATATGAGGCATTATATTAAGTTTGAGTCAGGATTTTTGTTATTTGCAATGAAATGCATTGTTAAGTAATTTACTTGTGAAGGGTATCCCTGGCTTCAATATGGGTTTTGGTCAAGATCTTCCATAAACCTGGTATATGATTTGTAAACAGTAAGTGCATTGCCAACGTGTTTTACCTTCAAGCAAAAAGGAACTGACGTGGTGAAGTGAATAGTCCAAAATTATTGTCCATTTTTTTTTCCCTGTTAGGCATCTAGCTAACTTTGAAATTTCTTTCTCCAACATGTTAGATGTATCTTATTTCCATTTTATCAAGCTTTTACAATTTCATCCAAAAACTGTTTTCCATGTTCTCCCTCCTACTCTCTTTTCTTCATGATTGCTTTTTGGTTTTGGTTCCATAGCTCTTTTTATGACAGCTACAGATATCCCCCCTTCGTGTTAGTAAGAATTGCAGTTAGCACCACTTGCATGGGAAAGGACCAGATCTTCTTTGGCTTGAGCTGAGAAATATGTCCTCCCAGACTACTGATTTATGCTTCAGATTTTTCGAATATCCTCTAATAGTGCTTTCCATCAGTAGCTACTTTATATGTACAAAGTATTCATTGCTTTCTAATAACCCAGGCTGCTTTTCCTTAGCTTTGTTGCTAACATCTATTTTTTTGACCATACGTCAGTTCAGTAAGTCAGTCATTTTTGAGCCATCATGATTTTCATTCCTTTTCTGATTTATTAGCAGACTACTCTCCTTCTAATATGCCTTTCTTTCTTAATATATCTGTGAAAGACTCTTTGACCCTAGCTGTCCCGAATGTTTTACTGTGCTTGCTGGCCAAGACTTTTGCAATGGGTGCAGTTTTATGAATCTCAAGACAGGCTTTGCTTTTAAAAGCTGCCCTTTCGGTTCATTTAAATAAAATGTCTCCGGCTGTGTTTATACTACAAAACCATTTGTAACCATCTCCTCCTCTTTGGCTCCAAACATTTTTTATTCACAGACCTTTAGATTGCAGCCACAATAGCTCATGTTTTTGTACTTTGTTATGAACCTACAATAGCATCATTTTTAAGAATTATCAGTCACTGCTCCCATTTCTGGGTTTGCCCTTGTAGCCTGAGCCATGAGATCAAAATGATAGCTTTACAAGCAGAAGCTCTGCTGAAAGACCCAGGCAGTTTCTCCCACCACCAATTTTCAGAGGCTCATAGTGTCCCGTGAGAAGCCCACTCAGTCTTCATGGTGGGTCTGGCATTACCAGAGGACACTGTGAGCAACAGGAGGCTAATAATGGGGTAAAGAATTTGGTACACATGAACTATAAAGAAAAGATAACCACACTAATTTTCTAAAATTATATTTTCAATATGGCAATTACACAAATAAACAGAATGCCTTCATGGGTAACTTGTTGATTCCTTATTTTACTTTCTTGCCATTATTTTGCTTTATCTTCCATTTTTTTTTCTGTTCTACTTTGATGCTATTTGAGTATTCCTTCAATTCTAGAAACACATATAAAATATCCATTTAAACATCCTCCTCCCACCTGCAACAGTGGTGCCATTCAAACATGATTTTGATAAACACTAATGTGGTTGGGTTAAATTTTCCTTTGTAGTAAGAAATGTTACCAGTTCTGATAATTACGACTGTGATAGACCATTCACATGTTATTACAGGCAGGACTCTATGGCAGGTTATCAAATATCGAAAATCAGACAGGCTTAGTCATGGGAACAGGGAGAATTGACGACGGACACTTGAGGACCCAGTAATGCAAGGTTTCTTGCTGTGCGTAGCCCAAACTACAAAACAAAACCAACAACAAGAAAAAAAAAAATACAAAATACATTGATTCCATTGATTCCAAGCCAAGTCCTTAAGAGAAAATTGAGAATCAAGCTGTGAAGACAGAATACCAACACCAAGTTCAGAGGACAGGAAAAGGATTTTACCTTGGAATTAGAGCCAAGACTAAGAAGCCAAGCAAAATAATAACAATAATAATAATAATAAATAAACACATAAATGGAGGAGATGTGGGATCACAAAGCAGGGGATTGCCCTTAGGGTACTAAATGGAGACATATATGTTACTAAACACAGTGACATCAAATAAATCCTATAAAGTTAAGGGGTTATGATTATTAATCAATAGAAAGAATGGCTTACAGATGCCTTGTATAAAGTACAGTCGGTCCTCCCTACTCATGGGGTTCTGCATCTGTGGATTCAACAGTAGATAGAAAATATTAAAGAAAAAATGCATCTGTACTCAACATGTTTGCTTTTTTCCTTGTCATTATTCCCTAAACAATACAGTATAACAATTATTTACATAGCATTTCCATTATATGAGGCATTATAAGCAATCTAGAGATGATATAAAGTATATGGGAGGATATGCATAGGTTAAATGCAAATGCTATGCTATTTTACGTAAGGGACTTGAACATTCTCAAATTTTAGTACCCATGGGATGTCTTAGAACCAATTCCCTAAGGATACTGAGGGATGACTGTAGTTTAGAGATTGGGATGCTTCAGTGAGTTTTACAAAATTCTAGATGTAGCCATTGCTCTGCAGCAATGGTTTATCTGTGTGTTGACACCTTTTAAATTACTATTTTTCATTAAACTATTTCCTGAAATACATACTGGCATTCTTGGTTCAGTGTTCTAATTTCATGTAAAGTAACAGAGCACGTGCTGCCTGATTTTAGAGACAGATTTCCTTCCACAACAGTTATTGATTATATATTGTTTAGGTTTTCCATGGCAAAGGACAGAAGAATAGCATCGTTATGTTTAAAATTTATCTTTCATTCGTAATTACATGGTGATTTGGCAAGGTGGCCCTAAACCAGAAGTATGATTTCGTGGTCATTTGTGTTTTAAGAGCATGATCATCAGTGGCTTCAGTTCTTAAATGACCCTGTTCTCTGTAACTGCAGTGTCTTCTCTTTCCTCCATTAATAAATCTTGATGTCTTTAGCTAAATCGGTGAGAATCCAGTGTGTCCAGAGCTAACAGATAAGATATAAATAAGTTATTATCTTTTTTACTCTATTTCTGTTAGAAAGTTCCAATTGAAGTTTACAGTGAGCTGCTTATGTTTTAGAGCTCATAAGGATGTCAGCAATATAA
>NW_012138303.1:2173430-2174604 GCF_000956105.1 Propithecus coquereli
AAAATCAAGTGATCAATGCAAATCTGAGAGCAAAATGTGATCTCTACCATCACTGTCTTTTATCCTTCTTTGACAACATTCTTCCCCTTTATTTAAATGGTTTAATGTTTCTCTTTTTCAAAGGCAGAAATTAGTGATCGAAAAATTAAGCCATCAATTCTATGGCTACCAATCATATTTGTATGGGACATATTTATATTAAAACAAAAATCAGATGAAACAAAGAAAAGCAACAAAGAAAAGCAATAGCAAACTAGAAAGCTAAACTTTAGCTTCCTGTCCTCCTTTTTATCTAAACCAAGTTCCCTAACAGTACAAAGACCTTGGTTCTTGAGTGGGATGAGGATTCATAAAAATAGTTTTTCAGGATCCCCTTGCTACTTGACCCAGAATCCTCCACAAGTTTTTCTCCCTGGGGCAACTGCAGATGCTATTTGGACACTGGTCTGGACACCCAGTTCTCTGGACAGCTGCAGGCCACTTGGTAAAAATAAACCATGTGTCAGTGGAATTCTGATTTGACCCTACCCTGAAGAGCTGGCAAATAGTGGGTGCTCAATAATATTGCTGAATGAATAAATTAGGTTGAGCAGTGAGGTGGTAGTTGAAGCAGAGATCCAAGAGTTCTGCTGCCCTGGTCTGACACTCCATTCCTGACCCAGGCCTAATCCTGGAGCAATGTCTAATGCTTTCAGTGCTACAACTCACTTCTGGATATTGTCCTGTCCTAGGAACTGGATTTGCTTTGCCCATGAACTTCCCAAGAGGCAAACATTGTCCAGAGGTAATAATCATACTCTGAAATAAGAATGATAGAATTTCTCTATGAATTTGGTTCTTGTCTTGAACTGGAGAAGGCCTATCGACTGTCGGAAGTTTGAATTGGCGGGAACACAGCTTTAAGTATACATGTATGTAATGAAGGGTAGTGACAATGTAAATAATTGCAGGAGGAAATTCCATTGGAACTTACACCTGTCAAAGAGTTATATAGGCCTGTCCCCTGATATTTTTGCAGTTTAAAAAGCTATTGAAGAACATAATTCTGCAACAATTGATAATCATTTCTACCACGGCCATTAGTTTTGAAATAGCTTATATTAATACTTTGAAGCTACTCTTCTTTTGTATGACCAACAGCAAGAATCTCTGGCTCTTTGCGCTAGGGAAAAAA
>NW_012138303.1:2186246-2189390 GCF_000956105.1 Propithecus coquereli
TATATATATATATACACACGCAGACACACACAAATACACACACACACACAAATTTTGGAGTCAGACTGAGGTGACTTCCAACTCAGCAACTCACAAGCTGCGTGATCACAGGTAAGTTATTCATTCTCACTGAGCCTCAGTTTCCCCAGTCATCGAATAAGAATGGTCACATCTAAGTTTATCACTTCTCTCTTAGAAAGGACTATGATCAGGATCTTGAGTTGCTAAATCTTGTTCCACCATCAATGGGATAGAAACTACGGGATTTACTTCAGTCTAATAACATTATTTATGGCCAACTGGAGCTTTAGCCTCAAATCCACATATAAATGGGCTGAAATTCTCTTTCCTGCTTCCCTAATATCTAACACAGAGGCAGACCTGACCAGTTTGTTCCATCCCTCCGTTCGCTGTACTCCATCCTGGTCTCACAAGACCTTCCAAAAGTGAACACAGTTCTAATTAGGAGGCTCCTCCATACCCACCTCACCAAATCTGTTCTAGGAGAATGAAGAGAAAAAAAAGAGAAAAATCAATAGAAAGTGTTCACACCAGCTCAGTTCCACTCATAATCCCTTATTCCTTCCACTGTGATTTCTTTATCTCATACTGCAGCTACTCTGCTTGCTCAGTGGGAAATGTGTAACATGGAGATTGGAACTTAGTAGATACTCAATCAACAGTGGCTATGTTTATGTCATCACTATTAATATTCATTAACTGGGTCATTGTGAATAGAAACTACAATAAGTAGATCCTTCTTCAAAAGCCCAACACGTCAGACCATAGGCATATCTCTTTATATAGAAGGGGCTTGGAAGTTCCACCTAGCTTTGGTTACGCTGTAATTGATCTCTTAAACAATATAAATGAAGGATCTGAGTGTTGCTGAAAGTAGACAGTTTAAGAGGACTCTGTTCTGAGCAGGCTCCCCTTCCCCTGGATACATATAAAAAGGAGAGACTTGGGAGACTTAAGACTGAATGTCTCTTGGTTTGTACAAAGTTTTCATCTCAGTTTGATACTGCCCTGGACCCAAAGGCCAATGTTTCTTTCTAAAGGGTAACATTTGCCCAGAAGTGGCAAGGAAAGGTTTGGGCAGTGATAGGATATATTTGGCCATACATAGTAATTGCTGCCAAAATCAGAGCCCTAAGTGCCAGTCAATTAGGAGATCACTACTGAGTCCTTAGTGTGTACCATCTGTTTGTGCACTGCACCTGACTCAGAAGGAACACTTTCTCAGAGATTCAGGATGCTACTCATGGGGAACAGGGTGCTCTGGCTTTGTATAGTTGACAGCATTCTCACTGACCTTCCATTTGTACTTTTTCAAGGTCCATGGAGGTACCCTTAACACTGGGGCAGAGAGCTTTGACCTTGATGACAGTACCTCCTGTGAGCAACAAGTACCAGCTGCTGCCAGGGCAACCCTGTGGGACTCAGTGCCACCACTGAGGGCACTGTTCCCGAGCTGTCTGGCACCATCCCAGCCTCAGAACAGATCAGTTCAAGGAAGCTGAGCCTGCTATCTACAAGGGACAGATTGAGAAGTCTGAGCTAGCGCAGACAGCAGCTGTGCCCAGGGGCTGGGTTGAGGTCTCTACATGTGAGAGGGGCCAGGAGGGAGGTGCTTGGAGTCAGGGTTGTCAATCAGGCATCCTGTAATAAACCAACCTGTGAGCAGTACCGGACAGCTCCTGAGTCCTTTTGCTGAATAACACAATAAATATATCACCGCACCACAAAATGGCCTCTGGGTGGCTATAGAATGCTTAATTATTGATTAATCTTTATTAATTAATGAATTTGAACATGAGTGCTGCTAAACAGGGATATGAAAAGCCAGTGCGCTGTGAGAGTAGAGAGGAAAAGTCCTGCCGACTGCTATGGGCACAGACCACTGCCGGTGTGTAGTCAGCTACACTTCTGTCCTGTACTGCTACCACTAGGGTTGATAGTGCCAGTGGGTGCCACTGCAGTTCCAAGACTGGACGTAAAGTAAGGTAGGTGATAAAATGAGAACAAGTCAGGAAGGAAGGAGACAAGTGAAAACATGTAGAATGACAGGAGAAATAGCCATGCAGTTCAACTTTTATCTACCATCTAGTATTTGCCAGGAATTGAGGTTTTGGTGAATAAGAAATTGTCCTGCCTTTTAGTTCTTCATAGTTTAGTAGAGGAAGTAGAAGATTTCAATTTAATGTCCAACACACTTATACTCAACATCACCTGGAAAATTCTGGATATACAGGATTAGGATCAGAGAGCACTGAAGCTATAATCTAAACTTAGCATATGAATCATTAAGTTCAAAGAGACCCTGAGATACAATAATAACAATAACAACAATAATAAATATGTTCTTTGAATTAGGGTAGAGAAATAGGTAAATTATTTACTAACATAATCTGATCCTTTTCTCTAGAGCTGTTCAGGTAGCCCAGCATGTCATCGAAGGCAGCACAGCAGTTAAATGCTGGCTATATTACTTACTGTGGGACTTTGTGCAAACTCTTTCACCTCAGTGGCCTTTAGCTTCCTTGTCTGTTTAATGAAGACAGTGATACTCTCCTTACAGAGTTATTGTGAAAAGGAGATAATTGCATGAACAGTGCAGAGGTTCCTGCCATGTAGGACTCATTTGTGAATAGTCTAAGAGTCATTTACAAATAATAGTAATTGGTTACCATTCTATCTGGCAGTAAATTGTAATCCTTTCATTATGTGACATTCATGCTCAATTAATGGTGGAAAACCATACCATGCTCATGGGTCGGCAGAATCAACATTGTTAAAATGTCTATACTACCCAATGTGATCTACAGATTCAATGAAATCTGTATTAAGATACCAACATCACCTTTTAGCAGATCCAGAAAAAATAATTCTACGCTTCATATGGAAGCAGAGAAGACGCTGTATAGCAAAAGCAATCTTAAGCAAAAATAATGAATTGGAAGGCATCAATTTACCAGACTTCAAGCTATACTACAAGTCTGTAGTAAGTAAAACAGCATGGTACTGGCACAAGAACAGAGACATAGACCGATGGAACAGAACTGAGAACCCAGATATAAAACCATTCTCATATAGTCATCTAATCTTTGACAAAATAGACAAAAACATACAGTGAGAAAAAAA
>NW_012138303.1:2189440-2192279 GCF_000956105.1 Propithecus coquereli
GTGTTAATGTTTGATATCATCTTTACACTAAAAATAATAAGAGCAATACATGTTTTATCAGTATGATATATCCCAAGTTTTATAAGACAAGTTTATCCAAAATAAAACATACCTAAACCAACATCCAACCTGCAAAAATAAAAGCACTTTTTATTTGCTTTTTTAAAATCATATTGAAATTTTCACAGGAGATATCTGATCCAGTCATCTGATCCAGCCGTGGAGAACTCAAATGTTGATTGTACTCTTACTCCAGACTAAACAAATAACTTGCATCCTAAACCAAGAATAATCTGTAGCTTCATGGGAAAAACTTTAGATTGGACTCGGAGGAAGCTGGCATCTACATGGAGAGCCAAGGGTTTATTTCACTCCCTACCACACCTGAGGCTAAAACATGGCTTGACCTGGAACTTTCTGATGTCACCGTCCATTCTTCTGCATGCCTTTAACCAATCACTTAGTATTGGTGAAGTCTAACAAAAATGGGAAGGCCCCGAACCTGCTTTTAGTAAATTTTAGCTTCACCACACAACTAGGCACCAGTATTTCATATTACATATTGGCAACAGTACTCTTGATCTGGTGTCTCAGAATCCGACCTATGTGAGCCAGTGCTTAACACTCCAGCATTATGTGCTGGAGTTACATAATCAACCGCTGTTTGCAACAGTCATGATGTAGATGATGATAATGATGATGATGATGATGATGATGAAGTAACCTGATCCATTTCTCTCTTTCCCTCTGTACTTTTAACCTGTGACGCAAAGATGACAGAGGCTGAGGAACTAAGATCTCAACTGTTTCTACTGGCAGAATCAGGTGACTCAGCACCTTGTGGTAAAGCTGTTCAATGGCCGACTCTTTGATTTTAAGAGTTTCCCTGAGATCAGGTGGGCCCAGAGATAGCAAATGTGAGGTACCCAGTGCTCCGAACTGTGACATGATAGGAGACAGACAATTGTTTTTCTTCAGGAATGTCTATGTTTACTAGGCAAAGGCCTAATTTTACTTCAAAGAGTTCAGGATTTCGAGCATTGCCAGGTATATAAAGATAATTGTCTTTCTTGGCTTATGTAAATATCTATGAAAGCCTGTAAGTTTTTACTCTTTGAATCTTTACCTGAGACAAGGGTTACCATTCAATTATATCCAAAGAAGAGGATAAAATTCTGGCCCTTTTGTTTAACTTTCCTGTCATAAATCCTTATTACAAATACAGAGTTGCTATTCAGACCTAAACCTGGACCCGAGTCAGTGGGAAGTTAGGGGGTTTGTATCATCTGCCTGAGACCACACCATGGCATAAATCTACTTGAGACAATCTACTTGATCTGAATGTTAGTTTTCTTCTTTTCATTCAGTTGAGACTTAAATTCTTTCTCTTTTGTATAACTGGAACCAAATGGCCTGAGTTATTTTGTTCCTTTTAGTGATAAATCTAATTGGGTCTCAGTCCTGGAAACAACCTCTGGTTTGGCACTTATCCCGAGAGAGATGGAGTGTGGTATGGAGGTCAGGCAAAGGGTGATAAATTGAGGAATTATGGATCATACCTTCAGCTCTGGTACTTTAATTGCTTTTAGCATCACTGTGAAGGAAGACAAATCCAGCAACAGTCAAGCACTTAACAAGATAAAGCAAGAACTGAGGGCATGACGATCAGGAATAGGTGAGCTCTGGTGTGGGATTTCCTGAGATCAAATCATGTGTAACTCCAGCATTTTCAGACACAAGCAACAGAATGGAATAAGTAAAGGTATTGTAGTCATGGAGATACCAAGCCTCTCAAACAGCTCTGATTCTAATACAGGGTGTGAATGGACTAAGGTCAATAACCAGAGGGAGTGGTGTGGGTGAATGGGTCATCTCACACACTGCTTTGGACTTCAGCATGGGGTTGGTAAAGCAGAAAAAATGCCCCTAGGGCAGTACAGAATTGGCCAAAAACAGTCTGTTGGTTCTGCGAGAGCCCCCCAGGTTGGATAAAGAGACTCAGGGAGTCTGGGCCTTACCCAGGGCTGAATTGCAGACATTTCATCAAGGGATACCATGAAGACAGGTGCTGACATTCCAAGACTCTTTAAACCAGATGTCCTTTCTTCTAATGCCATGATTACTCTGGTAAAAAGATTAGAGAAAAGGGAGGCGATGAACACAGAAACTAATCATGTTGTTAACTAAAATTCAGAGTTTTAAAGAAAAAAATTATATAAATTGATGAATTTTAGTTTTCTACCACCAACAGAAAGTTATATATCTGCACACCTGAATCCTGTGACTACAAGATCTCCTATAAGTGTTAAGAAGGGGTATAGAAGTTGTGAAAGGAAGGACAATGATAAGGTATGGATTGAAAAGTTTTCTCAGAAAGAGGATTGTTTCTTAGGACTTTGTTGAGAGATTTGCAATTTATTGGTAGAAATAGAGAGCAGGTTGAGGGAAGAGCAGGGAATGAGGATCTGGAGCAAATAGCCGTAGCTGACCCAAGATCAGGAATGGAAGAAATGAGATTGGAGAATATATAGAAGAGAACTTGGGGTCAAGAAGCAGATATAGATGTGGAAACAACCCAAGTGTCCATCAATACATGAGTGGATTAATAAAATGTGGTATATGTATACCATGGAGTACTATTCAGCTTTAAGGAACAATGGTGATACAGCACCTCTTGTATACTCCTGGATAGAGCTGGAATGCATTCTACTAAGTGAGGTATCCCAAGAATGGAAAGACAAACGCCACATGTACTCACCATCGAATTGGTATTAACTGATCAATACATAAGTGCACATATAAGACTAACATCTATTGGATGCTGGGCAGGGGGGAGGGG
>NW_012138303.1:2192329-2194008 GCF_000956105.1 Propithecus coquereli
GGAAGGGGAGGGGGAGGAGGGAGGAGGGGATGGGTATTTGCATACACAAAGAGTGCAATGTGCACCGCCCGAATGATGGACATATTTGAAACTCAGACTTAGGGGGGAGAGGGGGCAAGGGCAACATACGTAACCTAAACATCTGTACCCCTATAATATGCTGAAATAAAAAAAAAAGCAGATATAGATGGTTGGAATGCGCTATAGTTCAAATATGTTCCCACAAAATTCGGGTGTTAATGTGGTCATACTAAGTATTAAGATAGTATTAAGGCCAGGCATGGTGGCTCAGGCCTGCAATCTTAGCACTTTGGGAGGCCAAGCCGGGAGGATTGCTTGAGGCCAGGAGATTGAAACCAGCCTGAGCAAGAGTGAGACCCCACCTCTACAAAAAAAAAAAAGAAAAAAAATTAGCCAAATGTGGTGGCCTGAGCCTATAGTCCCAGCTACTCAGGAGGCTGAGGCAGGAGGATTGTATGCTCAAGCCCAGGAGTTAGAGGTTGCTGTGAGCTATGATGGATGCCACTGCACTCTAGCCCATGAGAAAGAGCAAGAACCTGTCTCAAAAAAAAAAAAAAAGAATAGTATTAAGAGGTGGGGTCTTTAACAGGTGAGTAGGCCACAAAGACTCCTCCCATGTGGATAAAATTAAGGCTCTTATAAAATAGGGTTCACGTTGCATTAGGCTAGCTTGCCCTCTGCCTTCTGCCTTTCACCACATGAGGAAACAACATTGCTCCCTTTTGGAGGATACAACAACCAGGTGCCATCTTGGAAGCAGAGAGTAGCCCTCACCAGACAGTGAACCTACCAAGCCTTGATTCTAGACTTCCCAGCCTCTAAAACTATGAGAAAATATTTTTTTTTCTTTATAAAATACCCAGTCTCAGGTATATTGTTATAGCAGTACAAATGGACTAAGACAAAATGCATGTGGGTTAAAGACAGAGCCAACTGCCCAGGTGTGGTGGCTCATGCCTATAATCCCAGGACTTTGGGAGGCCAAGGTGGGAGGATTGCTTGAGCTCAGGAGTTTGAAGCTACAGTGAGCTTTGATAACACTTATGAACAGTCACTGCACTCCAACCTGCATGAGAGAGAGACCTTGTCTCAAAAAAAAAATGGCCAATAAACCACAAAAAAAAAAAAAAATAGAAGATAGTTTAGAGGAGGTGGTAATGGGACTAGGGTATAAAATGATAAGTAGATAGGTTGTTTTGAATGGAAGAGATCTGCTTTATCTTCTCAGACAGGAAGAAAACAGGTAAAAATTATTATATCACACTTCATATAAAGAGAAATGAGAGGTTAAGGGAGATAATGGTTGACCACATTTCCAGCATGGAAAACCTGCAACATCTCAACTAGACGCTACTGCAAGGTTAACTCTCTCCTTTTGGTGAATGCTTTTAACAGCTCTCTCCCTTCTAGCATCTGAGATCATGACATATTATAAAAAGTCACTGAAACCTCTCTTATCGACATCTTACCCTGTCTTAGCCTCCTCTTTCTTTCTAGTTCTCTGCTGCTCTCACATAGATCCATATTTGGTCTCCACTGCTCTGTGTGGAGTCTTCAGTGTGGTTGTCTGGCATGTTTCTAACTGGTATGCACCCTCCAATATTACTCCATTAGCTTCATAATGAAGCTAGTGGATAAGAAACAAAGTTTCTAGCCCA
>NW_012138303.1:2194058-2196017 GCF_000956105.1 Propithecus coquereli
TTTGGAAAGAAGAGAAAAAGATCCTGAGAAAGAAGAGGCAAGGAAGTAGCCTTTCTTAAATGCATTTTACATGTTTTGACAATTAATTTTTACATGACCCTAACTTCCCTTTTCAGATGGAGAAATGGAAACTCACAAAAGTTAGACAAATTGCTCAAGAACATCTGTCTGGAACTGAAGTATCTTGGGTTTGAATCTGGTGCACTTCCAAGTTGAAGGAAGTTTAGAGGACAGAGTTGCAAGTCAGGTAGGGAAGAGTAGAGTTCTACTGAGAATGTGACTGGGAGCGATGGGTGGAAAAAAGAAAGTGGTCATTTGTAAGCTGTGGTTGCTGGATCCCAAAACCCTTCCAGGGTTTAGTCCAACAAAAGTTTTTATTTTTTAAGGTGTTTTTTTTTTTTCCAACCCTATATGAAGGTAGATTAATGTAGTGGTTTAGTTCAAGGACTCTGGAGTCAAAGTGAGATCTGGATATCAATACAGTCCTTGCTTACTAAGTGTGTGACTTGGAAAATATATGTTGTTTTTCTTGTTCCTACATTTTTAAAGTACAAACATTAATTGATTCTTCTTCATAGAATTATTGCGACGATTACAAGAAATACTGCATGTAAAATACTTAACACCAAGACTGACACAGAATTAATGCACCATGTTTATGTTATTAGTTCTGCAGGGAAAGACAAGGGTGTGGTATCCTATAAGGATCGATCCTTCCAATCTTCCTCAGAATAGGAGCAGCCCCAGATTCTCAACTTTATGACAATGAGACTTGATTTTATAGTGATATTTGAAACTTCCTTTGTTTTTTGGTGTTTTTCCCTTCCCATATGGAGCTTCTCATCATCTCATTACAGTTCTGGCACCTTTCTGTCTCTGAATATGGAGCAGAAAAACACTCAAAGTGCAATTTTCTCAGAGAAGAGAGAGACAGAGGGAGACAGGCAGAGAAGAGGTGTCTGAAACAGCTGAAGGATCTGGAAGCAGGTTTACATCAACTCTTGCCTTTTCCTTAAGGATGGTCAAACATTTCTGATTTCCTTTTTCCATTCTACATTGGTATGTTTTGGGGGGGTATGAAAGGGAGAAGTCAGTAGATGGAAAACAGCAAACAGGAAGTTTTCCAAAAGATACTGGAATCATTGATTCCTGTGTGAAAAATTGAAGCCAAGTGTTACAGGGGAGGGCAACTGTCATTCAGAAAACTCACCTGGTCACAGTGGAGCATAATATCCAGTAAGAAATATCATTCTTCTAAAAGCTGCAGTTTTATAGAGAGGAATACAAGGAAGAAGGAATAGGAACTTGAATATTGCCACAGAAAATGGATTGGGTTGGGGGTGGCCAGGAAGAGGAGGGGAGGGAAAAATGGGGGTTGAAATACAAAACAAAACAAAGCTGAAACACCCAGGAGAGTCCCAACCCCTTAGCTTGTAATAAGTCAGCTTTTGTTAGCTTGGCTTTTGAGTATTAAGCACTCAGTTCATCTCCATTGATTTGTAATGAGGCTGGGAGGCTCACAAAGCCTTAATCAAGCCAGGATCCCTTTAAAATGAACTCTTCTGCGAAGAGAGCTGGCAGATAGCATCTGTGGAGGAGCTGTGTTGGAGAGAGCTCACTGTCCCCATTGTGAGCCTTACACTGGGCAAGAGAATGGGGCAGGAGCTTCATTAGTCTGATAAAAACAGACAGGCCAACTTTTCATTAGAGGGATACACAAATCCACTTTACTTGGCTTTCCTCCTTTACATTATAAAAGCATTATCAGGCCCAAGCTTGTGGGACTCATTATTCCATACAAACACCAGGCTTGGAGGTGGGGAGGTGCAGTGTGAGCTGAGCCATCCATCTTGGAGCAGGATTGAGGACCTATGCTTGATTTTCACAGCAAAAACACTGAATTAACCATAGGCCAAGCTTCCCATCCCCATGAAATTAAGATCTGCAAGATAATCTTCT
>NW_012138303.1:2208800-2218819 GCF_000956105.1 Propithecus coquereli
GAGAGCAAATAGACAACCTACAGAATGGGAAAAAATATTCTCATGCTACACATCTGATAAAAGGGTGATAACTAGCATCTCTATAGAATTCACGAAAATTAGTAAGAAAAAATCAAACAACCCTATCAAAAAGTGGGCAAAGGACATGAACAGAAATTTTTCAAAGGAAGATAGACTAATGGCCAACAAACATATGAAAAAATGCTCAACATCTCTAATCATCAGGAAATGGAAATCAAAACCACAATGAGATATCACTTATCTTCAGTGAGAATGGTCTTTATCAAAAAGTCCCAAAGCAATAAATGCTGATGTGGATGTGGAGAGATAGGAACACTCATACACTGCTGGTGGGACTGCAAACTAGTATAACCTCTATGGAAAGTAATATGGAGATACCTCAAAGAATTCAAAGTAGAACTACGATTTGATACAGCAATCCACTACCGGGTATTTACCCAAAGGAAAAAAAAGACATTCTATAAAAAAGACATCTGTACTTGGATGTTCATAGCAGCACAATTCACAATTGTAAAGATGTGGAAACAACCCAAGTGCCCATCAAAACATGAGTGGATTAATAAAATGTGGTGTATGTATACCATGGAGTTCTGCTCAGCCACAAAAAACAATGATGATCTAGCACTTCTTGTATTATCCTGGATAGAGCTGGAGCCCATTCTACTAAGGAAAGCATCACAAGAATGGGAAAAAAAGCACCATATATACTCACCATCAAATTGGTATTAATTGATCAACACTTATGTGCTCACAGAGTAGTAATATTCATCAGGTGTTGGGCAGGTGTGGGGGGATGAGAGGATGGGTATATTCACACCTCATGGATGTGGAGTGCACCGTCTAGGGAATGGACATGCTTGAAGCTCTGACTTGGGTGGGGCAAAGGCAATGTATGTAACCTAAGCATTTGTACCCATGTAATATGCTGAAATAAAAAAATTAAAAATTAAAAGAATTAAGTGTTATATTACATGTAGCACTTAGCACATTGCCTGACATTTAAAACTTCTTAAATGTTAAATGTTAAAATAATTATTTAAAATATTATTATTAGAAGGGATCAAAACTAAGTCCCATTGGGGCAAAATATTCTACTACTTGATTAAGAAGCAATCTCCTCTTCTCTCTTCTCACCACTCCCACCTTTTATTTACTCACACATCCCCTCCACACACACACACACACATATCCAACACTTTTGTCATAATGGGGTGAACTCGAGAGCATCTAGAGGGTGTTTCTTAAACCTTTAAGTTGTGGCAGTCAGGAAGGACCCTGACCTTGTTCTAAGAATCTCAGCAGGAATTATGTCTGTGTGCATTTTTTCACTCCGAAAGCCAAATTACAATGAACCATTCTAGGACATGATGTCAAAAGGTTTATGTTTTTCTTGGTAGAAGTCATAGGAATGAATAAGTTGACCTCTATAAGTAAGTCAAATTTAAGGCTTACTGTCTTAAAAACTAGAAAACTGTTATAAACAAAGAACAGAGGGAACTTGAAGGAGAGAGTGAGAACTTGCATCTGGGTTGGAAAAAGTGACTTTTAGGGAGGAAGTAGGAACTCAATGGTGCTTTGAAGGATAAGCAGGATTTCAATAAAAACAGATGAGCAAGGTTATTCTAAACTGAAGAAACATATGTAAGCATAATGGCATAAGAATATGGGAAATATTTTAAAACTATGTTTATAATTTCTAATAAGTGACTTTTATAAGTGCATATGATGTTTACATTTACAGTTTCTTTGCTTGTTTGAATCTGAGTTACAGTTTCAGTTCCATGAAACAAAAAGTTTCACGTTATAAAAGACTCTTTTTAGTTCAGAGAGGTAGGGAGGAGTTAGAGATATCTTTCTTGTTCTCTATGGGAAGCCATTTTGTAGAGGATAATGCCAGCTGCAGTTTAAGGCTGGCCCTTGAGAAAGCTCCTAAGAATTGCTGAGAAAGAATTTTCTTAGCATGTCACCCAGATTCCTTTGCACATAATCTAGGGTGGATATGATTCAAATTTTAAAAATAAAAGAAAGAGGAAAGAAAAAAACAAAACAAAACCAAAAAATAAAAAGAATCAAACAAATTCCAATCCAATGAAATTCTTTCTTTGACCTCGTAGGAAGGCTGGTAAAAGAGCTGGTGACAACAATTTCCTGAGGGCAAAGTGAGCCCGGACAGTGCTGTTTTCTAGGTCTTAGGTGGGCTCCCCCGCAGAAGAGAAATCACCAAGACATAGTCTCTCCCATTTCCCAACCCCTCCCCACCTGTGTACCACTGAATGCCTGGGGGAAAAGAAATAAATAGCCAGGTAGAGTTCAAACCAGAAAAAAATGGAAACCAGATTCTCTGAGGGAAAAACACAATCAGCAACACAGCGAGCAGCAAGAGAAACCTGGAAAGCAGAAATGCTAAAGCGAGGGAGCTAGGTTCTTGCAAAAGGAAATTAGATGTGAGCTGCCAGGTGATATAGCAGCTGAAAGGTCAGTGCTATTTTGGGCTGAATATGAAGAGGCTTGAGGCATCTCAGGACAAAAAAAAAAAAAAGTACAGACTCGAGAGGGTTCAGAGAAAGGCAACAGCATTGATTAAAGAATGGCTGTTGGCTTTGTGGTGAAAGATTAAAGGCATGAGATAGGCAGGAGCAGCCAGGGAGCTGGGTGCCAAGTGTGTATTAATAGCAGTTTGTGGTGACAAAGCACTCAACACTGTGTTTATTTCTTATCTCTCACATGATTGTTCTCTCCTTGTAATGTATTCATTCATCCGATAGTCATTTATTGACCACCTGCTTTGTGCCATTTGTTGTGCTGGGTGTGTCAAAGTATTATAAAATAAGCTACAGCCTCAATTCTTGAAAAACTCACTAGCTAAGAGAGACAATGATGAGCAATAGGGGAATGCTATGGGGTGAGTACTCAAAAGTTAACATGAACTCAAGAAAAGGGATTATTGTTACGCTGTAAGAAAGCAGGAAAGGTTTAAAGAGAAGGCAATCTTTTAGCCAAATTTTTCAGAATGAATAGGTTATTTACAAAGTAGAACGGGTGGGGTGGAAGGTGTGGAGGGTATTCTAAGCAGAGGGAAAAGCATGATTAAATGCACAGATCAGGGTGCATGGCCCCATGAGCCTAGGGTATGTGGACAGAGCAAGAAGGGGAGTTGTGGAAAACAGGTTATAGAAGGAACCAATCATTTGTTCCTTTTGTTCCTATGTTGCAACATGCTGATTAGCATATGTCTTATCAACAAATATCCTTCAAAGTCTACATAAAGCTCTGTGCTAAACATTGTAGGAAATATAAAGGTAGGAATAACATAGTCTTGAACTTGTCAATCAATAAACAAATATTTGTTGAAGTTCTACCATATCCCAGGAGCTAAGCTAAAACCTAAGAGGATGCATCTTGAAGAAAAAAAGCTCCCCAAAAGCCTTTAGTTGAGATAATGACAATGTATGCATTAATTATATAAATTATTAATTGTTTTAAAAAGTGAATAGAATAGCAGCCCACAGATATTACAACATATGTACTAGAGGTGAGGAGGAGGACCGTATATGGTAACTTTCAGTTCCAAATACCTGTTAGGGTAAAATAAACTTCTCCAAATCTTGATTGTGTAAAAAAACAATTTATTATCAATATAACTTATGGTTCTATGGTTTGACTGGGTTGAGCTGGCTGGTTCCTGTCTGGACTATCATGTAGTTACTGACATATGGAAGTTGGAGCTGGAATTATCTGCATGTTTGACCAGGCTGGATGTCCAGAATGGTTCCTTTACTCCTATATGTGGTGCCTCCATTGGAGGGGCTACCCAGGCAGCTGTCTCTCTTTATATGGCATGGCTACCTTACACACATAGCACAGTAGTTACAGGTGGTCTCAGACATCTCACATGACATCTGGCTTCCCTCAAAGCATGTGCTTTAAGAGTGAGGGTTTCCAAAGGCTGGGGAAGAAAGACACAAGGCTTCTTATGATCTAAACTTGGAAGTCATACAATGCCACTTCCATCACATTCCTTGAGTCAAAATGCAAGTCATGGGGACAATCTGTTCAGGGTCTGAACATCAATAGGCATGGTTCACTGGAGTGCCATCTTTGGAGACCAGCTACCATGTGTCCAATACGAATTGCACAGGAAGAGGAGCCATTGTGTAGAGAACTGTCAGAGAAGACCACATCACTGAGGAGGTGTAGCTTAAGTTGGGTCTTAGAGGAACTGTGGGTTCCACCTAAGGAGATGGAAGAGCTCATGGTGAGAGGAGCATGTACTCAAGAGGACGTGAGCTCGAATCTTGCTTCTACCATTTTGTAACCATGTGTCTTTGGGGGCATACCTCACAGAGTAGCTGAAGAGAATGGTAAAAGCATACATAAAAAGCCTAGATCATAGCCAAAATATATTAAAAAGGGGTTATTATTAATCACAAAAGAAAATATTCTAAAGTGTGTAAAAATTAAAGATACGAGATATGTTGAGAATATAATGAGTGACCTAGCATTTGCCACAAATTGTGCTTCTTAAAATGTTTATGTGAATAATAACCTGGCCAGACACCATCATGGTCTGGTTAGAGAACAAAGAAAGACTGCCTTACCCCAGAATGCCATCTTCTCCAAAATGCCCAAGGGTCTTCCACTAGTTAGTAGTTCATTTCTCTCAGTTAAGATATCATGTCCCCTGGGATCTCCTATCACAATGGAAATACTCTGGAAGAGGTAATACATTAAGATATCATCAATTACTAACAATGTAGTATATTCTTGAGATTACTTTTCAATCATAATAGTCAAGATATTCTAAGTTATGCAGTGATAAAACCTTCCCACAATCTTAGTCTCCTTTTTTTTTTTTGAAACAGAGTCTGACTCTGTTGCCCTGGAGTGCAGTGGTGTCATCCTAGCTCACAGCAACCTCAAACTCCTGGGCTCAAGCAATCCTCCTGCCTCAGCCTCCCGAGTAGCTGGGACTACAGGCATGCGCCACCATGCCCGGCTAATTTTTTCTATATATTTTTAGTTGTCCGATTAATTTCTTTCTATTTTTAGTAGAGACAGGGTCTCGCTCTTGCTCAGGCTGGTTTCGAACTCCTGAGCTCAAACAATCCGCTCTCCTCAGCCTCCCAGAGTGCTAGGATTACAGGCGTGAGCCACCGCGCCCGGCCAGTCTCTTTTTAACATGATAACACTTACTCACTCACACAAAGTCCCGTGCATGTCTGGAAGACTCTCCAGGGCAGCTGTCCTCCACATGCTGGCTCAGCACTACAGGCTGCTTGGATCTGATGGCACCTCCATGTCAACATGTGTTCCCATGATCACCATGGCAGGAGAACAGAAGCTAGCAGAGTAAAACCCTGACAATGAATGTTCCTCCAAAAAAGTGGCATGCATCTCTTCTATTCACATTTCATTGGCCAATGTAAGTCACCTGGCCACACCTAGCTTCAAGAGAGGCAGGAAACTATACGCCTTTATGTGCCCAGAGAGGAACTGGATATTGATTAAGCACAATACACACAGCACATTGACCAGAGAGGAAATTCAGGGAAGAAAAAAACTAGGCTTTCTTTCCAAGAAATTGAAAGATTTTTGATAGTGAAATAGAGGGAAACTGTCAGGTACAAAGTAGGAAGCAGATCTAATAGGTCATCACCATGGTTTTCTCCCTATGTGGATATACAGGGTAGCACTAAGCTCCTAGAAAAGGAGAAGGTGTCAAAAGAGAGATAGAGCTTCTCAAAAGAAAACAAGAGGAACACATACCCAGCACCAGCTTTGGCTCATCCACATTTAAGCATCAAGTCATTTGTCTTTAAACACTATGTTGTGATATTCACCACCATCAGAAAACCTACAGTCTAAAAGTAATATTTTTGATCAATAATTAACAAATGGAGAGGGTGCTGGGGTGACTATTTCTGTATATGACAGAAGAGAAAGTAGGCTGAAATGAAGAAATAGAAACTGGGCCAGATTTGAGAATTCAGGCAAAGAGACAGGCCAGTAAAAATAGAAGGTCATGTCTGGGTACGAGGAGATATCACCATGAGAAATCAGAAAAGCCAGGATAACTGAAAGTGCTTCAAATTGATTTCAGTTCAGGGTTCTGGGGTGAAGGAGAGCAGGCTGATGCTTCAGGGTGGGGGATGTCTTTGGGGAGAGTAGCAGCAGGAAGAGCTTCGTGGTCCTAGTGGGAATCTGCTATGCTTGTAAGAGAAATAGCCCAAATAAGGGATAAGGTCATCCCTCCCATCCCGGGACTGCCACCCAGCTCAATCTCGGTGCCCTTCACTCTTAGGGGTTTACCTCTGCCACCCCGGCATGACTCTTAACCATCATTCATCCTTCAGCCCTAACAGATAGTGTGGTTATATTGTATGAATAGCTTACCACTTCTCTTTGCTTTAATTTTTTATTTTAGAATAGTTTTAGATTCACAAAAAAGTTGAAATAGTACAAAGAGTTCTCATGCATCCCTCCCACACCAGTTTTCCCTATTATTTTCATCTTATGTTGGTATGATTTGTTGTCACAATTAGTGAACCAATATTGATACATTATTATTATTAACTAATGGATGACAACTTTAAAAAGCTACGTGGTCTCACTCACATGTGTAACCTAAAAAAGCTGATTTCAGAAGTAGAGAGTAGGATAGTGGTTACCAGAGGCTGGGGGATAGCGGGGTTGGGGAGAGGTTGGTCGATAGATACAAAGTTACAGTTAGGTAGCAGGAATAAGTTCTGGTGTTCTGGTGTTTTTTTCACAGCAGGGTAACTGTAGTTAACAATAGTATATTGTATGTTTCAAATTAGCTAGAAGAGAAGATTTTGAATGCTCTTACCACTAAGAAGTGGTAAATGTTTGAAGTGATAGATATACCAATTACTCTGATTTGATCATTACACAATGTATACATGTATCGAAACATCACACCGTACCCTATAAATATGTACCAAGTATTACGTGTCAATTAAAAACAAAATAAAACTTAGAAACAATTCTATGTATGATCTAGAGGTTGGTAATGGTCACAGTATATATTTGTTAGTGAAACAGAAGGGATTATGAAACAGTAAAATTTCACATATAAAGAACGGAGCATTTCAGCAAACTTATCTTTGGTAGGTAAATAACAACAACAACAAAATTCCATACAAAAAGGGCATCTGAGGCCAAAATGGTATTATTTTGTTTATGCACTAAAGTTTAAACTCAATGAGGCAGAATAAAACTAGCAGGACTAGCAAGAGATCAAGTCCATAGTATGTCAAAAGTAAATAAATAAATAAAAAATAAACAGGAAAAAAGCTGTTACCAGAAAGAACTCTGTCAGATCACTTGTCTCAACGCTTCTCTGATGCCAGCTCTGGAAACCAGACTTTCAGCCTACAATTCCTGGGCCTCTCTCAACTATGCTAGCAATGAATTCAGTAGCTTGTTCACACAGGTGGGGTCTGGAATTACGCATGTCACTCCAGGCGGGGTATCTAATCATCTCAGGTGAATCTCTGGGTACTTGTGTAGCTTCTGAGCTGCATCTTTCTCCACTAATACCCAAGATGTTTTCGGATCTTAAACCTTGCCCTCCTGATTTACTTCTTGAGACCCCACCCCCACTCCCACCCAACACCCTGGCCTGATTGATGATATAATGGGCCTTTCCACATGTCTCCCCAAAGAGCCAGATTTTGTCCCTACCTGTAGCTATTGCTTGGGGATACTGTTTCAGGCCAGATAGACCTCCTATATCAACCCAGGCAGACAATTCTATTACTTTTCTGACTATGAGTGTTACTACTGCCAAAGATACCTGTTGCCGTTTCTTACCTATTTCTAAGAGTATCAGACCTAAGATCACTATATCCATTTGGGCAATGTGATCCAAAGTGCTGACTACTTTCCTTTGTATACAATCCTGACCATTTCTGGAAAGTCTGACATCACAATACAAATGTCCAGCACTATGTGTTTCACCACAGTAGGTCTGGAAGTACTGAGGTCAGCACAAGTGGCGGTGTGTGGGGGAATTACTGTGGGAGCTCATAAAAGGGTCTATGGGACCCACATACACCATAGTGGTTAGGGAAGGTCATTGGCAGGGAGACACTCTAGGGTAGCACACAGGGATTAGGAGTAAGAGAAAAAGGAGGCATTCCAAAAAGGGACCAGGTGTCAGTAACTTTTCATAGGACCTCCATTGAAAGAACAGGGAGTTGAGAGATTATCAGACAGAAAGAAAAAGAGATAATAAACCATTATTAAAGTAAAGCAGTAAAGGAACAATCCACCTTTTCCTGAAGTTGGAGATCTGAGTCACTCCTAGTGACTCAGCATCTGTCCCAAGTATCCATATCACTGCTCTAAAGCATTAGATTCGCCTGTCCCCAAATTGTATCTCACCTAGTTTATTGCACAAATCACAAGATCACTTGCTTTAAACTCTCATTTTTGATTTCCAGTTTTTCGTCATGCTCAAGGTTTCAATTTCATTAGTGGAAAAATATGAGAGCCCTCCAGTGGCCAAAAATAAAACCTAAACATTTAGACCACCTCTAAGTAAAGCCTCTTTAGCCTTGTCGGGTGTGGGGTAGGGAGAAGGAATGTTGTCTATGTTTCAAAAGCTGAGAATTCAGTGTCAGATAAGGTGGGACTTTTATTATCATTCCGTTGACTCAGATAACTTGAGTAATTCTTACCGTTACTAGACAGAGGCACAGCATTGGAAACAGAATCAGAATTGAAACATTACAACACACAGAAAAAAGCCTCCTGGTGTATTTTCTTAAATGAAGATTTGTTATGTAAAAGTAAAGCAGCAACAAAGAAGAGTTAACATTCATTACGGTCAAGTTAAAGAACTCATGCAAAGAAGAACTTGGACTCCTCTCTTTGAAGATATAAATCTGTAGCCATGAGGAACTGCTCCTAAATCCTAATAGGGATTTATATAGATATATGGCTGGCCTTTTTTTTTTTTCTCCCTCTGGCTTATCTGTGCTGTACACTTTCTCTTATCCATGCTAATGGAGGGGATCAGTAGTGCAGATAATTGAAAGGTTGTGTGCCAACAAACTGCTTTGTGGTTACTGCCAAAAACTCCCTAGCGTTGCATGGTTAATGAAAAGTCAGGCAATGGCAGGGTTCTCATCACATAGCAGCCCAGTATAATAATAATAGCTATTATTTATTGAGCCCTCACTACATGCCAGATTAAGTACTTTACATCCAATTATCTTGTTATTCTTCACCTACAGGTCTATGAAATTGGTATAATTTTCTCTATTTTATGGATGAGGAAACTGAGGCTCAGAAGGTCAAGTAACTTCCAATAACCATTCTCCTCATTTAAATGGTAAAATTGTTTTCTAAACCAAGTTCTTTATTAGAGCAAAGTTCATACAAGCAGCCACTTTGGCATCCCACCTCCAAATGCCTCCAAATGCCACAGTGCATCAACCATGCTTGGGGGAAATTTTCTTCAAATAGGGGATTTAGAAGTATTTTCAGAGCATTGGTCCTCTCTCCATAAAGGGATATTTCCACTCTAGACTTATTATTCATAGGCTTTCTGGATTTGAGTTTCTCCTAAGATTTTTAATTAATTTCTGGATGAGAGAAAGATTTGTAGTTCCACATGCAATTGATGAATTTTAATCTCTATCTTACTAAGATTCTCTGCAGAATTTGAACTTAGTAACAGCTCCCTTCTTGAATAGCTTTCTTATGTCAGCTTGGGAATCACATTCAAGACTGCTTCTTTCTTTACAACTGCTTCTAATTTCTTTCACGGTAGCTTCTTCCTCTACCCATCCTTTAATAGTGTTGCCCTTTGCCCTTCTTCTTGGCTCGCCTTAAGTGCTCTTGACATAACTTCAATCGGGACCTAGATGCCAATAGCTTGCCAGTCTCAATATTCAGTTCTGTCTCACTCTGTTCCTAGCTTCATACTTCAACTGCCAGCTAGTTATTTTCATTTGAATATCACATTTATA
>NW_012138303.1:2220047-2221434 GCF_000956105.1 Propithecus coquereli
AACTTCAATTTAAATGAGATAGAGATGACACAGAAGAACAGCATTGCACTTTCTTTCACCGTTAGTGAAAGTGGATTCTTTCACTAATCCAAACCATGTTTCTTTCCCTCACTCTTCATTCTGATCACTGTCAGCATCATTTTTTCAAGCACTCTGTCCAGGTCCCCACTCTCTAATCTGCAAACTTGAAGATGGTCCCACTTCTTCCCCTTCCTAGTTTTCATTAATGTTATGCTCTTCTGGTTGCATGTAGACATACTCGAGTGACCTCAGGTTCAAAGGAATCTAGAGAAAGCAGAAATAGCAGGCAGCAGAAGGAGCAGCAGATGAGTTAGAGTTTAGGGGTACCCATTCTGATAAGGGAGAATCAGAATAGAGCTGGCCTACAGGAAAATTGAGCCTGGAAGTCAGTTCGAATGAGGGCATCCTCATAGATATCAGCAACAAGAGTTCGAGAATATTCCCCGGGGTGTTCTGCTTTGAACAGGGCTGAGCTATTCTTCATGTATTGACTTCATCATTTTTGTATAACAAGCTGACCTCTTACATACTTACTCTGTACTTCTTCTGTCTCATAGCTTCTACTTATACATAGATACATAGTTTCTGATTTCTAAATTCATTTTATACTTTTTGTCTCCCTAGTTTGGCTTGTTATGTTCCTTTCAGAAGAGGTAGCTCATTGTCCCCAGTTTCTTTTCTTCTATACTAGAGGTTTTTAACCCTGACTAAATACCCCATTTTTACACTGAATATTTATAATGCTCCCTTTACTATCCTGAAATTTATAAATATATCTTACCTATACAAATATTTTGAAAAGAACCAATAATACCCTAAACATAATATAATGAAAAGGAGAAAAGGAAAGTAATTTAAAATAAAATAATAGAATATTATATAGTCACAAAAAGAATAATATCCTGTCATTGACAACAACATGAATGGAACCGGAGAACACTATGTTAAGTGAAATAAGCCAAGCACATAAAGACAAATCTTTCATGTTCTCACTAATATGTGGGAGCTAAATATTAATATTAAAAACAACTGGTCTCATAGAGAGTTGAGTGGTGGTTACCAGACACTGGGAAGGATCGTGTGTGGGAGGGGATAAAGTGGGGAGGGACAGTAGGTGCAAAAAGGTAATTAGATGGTTAGATAGAATGAACAATATTTGATAACACAACAAAGTGATTATAATCAACAATAAGTTAGGGTATACTTTAAAATAACTGAAAAAGTGGAACTGGAATGTTCCTAACACAAAGAAATGTTAAATGCTTGAGGTAATGGATATCTGAATCACTCTGATTTGGTTGATTCACATTGTATTCCTGTATCAAAACATCACATGTACCTCATAAATATATACAGCTATTATATA
>NW_012138303.1:2222479-2246647 GCF_000956105.1 Propithecus coquereli
AAGTATAATTTGTTTCTTAGTTACACAAGTAGGTATACTCCTAGAAAAATTTACTGTATATTATGCTTGTACATTTAAATGAAAAATGGAGTTAAGCTCTAGGTATAGAAAATTACAAACATTTTTCCCACCTACTTGAATGTCCTTCAGGATATTCAAAAAACATTCAGATACAAGACAACTCATTATTGTGCTAGGCTGTTCCGGACACTGCAGTTCAACCAGCCTCCATGAACCTACCAATTAAATGACAGGATAACCTGCCAGACATTGTGTCAGACAAAAAACCAGCACACATTTCTAAAATTCCACCTAAGGGATAAGTTGAAAATGACTGTTTTATATGAATAGAATCCCTGATTTTATTCAGCCACTCAGAATATCCTACACTACATTTTTTAGCCTATATGGCAACTGAATATAGTCATGTGACTAAGTTCTGGCCAATGGATGTGAGCACGACTTTTGTATTTTCCTCTAAAATCAAGAGACATTCCCTCTCATTCCTTTTCTCTTTTCCTCTAGCTTGAATAAAAATGTGGTGGAAAGTATTTTTTTCCTCTGTATTGAGGGTATCACTTAAGGGATGAAAAGTAAGAAGACTAAAGGATCCTGAATCCTTAACAGTGTGATGCCACATCTCACATCTCTTTGGTCTTATCTTTGACTTCAGCTGGAGCTTCAGTGGAAAGTCCCATGAGGGCTTTGACTCACTTCAGTGCCCTGTATCAAGTGTGTATATCTTCACTTTCTGCCACTTGGCTTATCCTACGATTTGAACACCGGAAGGAACTTAGCCAGTACATATGTGCTGCTGGGAAGTGCAGGGGTGTTCACTCCCTTGGAGAAAACTGTTGACCAGTTGGGAATGGGGAACATTGGGTACATGTTTCTGCTTTCCCTCTTTTGGATGGGCAATTCTGAGCAGCATTCTGAACATGTCTCATGAGGTCCCTGGAAAATCTAGCCCTTAATGCCCTTAAATTTTATTAACTGCTATGGGTGCTCTGAAGAAAAATACACCAACCAACTCAGGGCACAGGGTTAAAGCAATATCCATGACAATGATTAAAGTAACCCTGATCTCATGCAGTCACAGCTCAAGGAGTACCTAAAATCCTGACTAGAATTTAACTGTAAAGGTATAATTATAAGGAATACAAAGGATATGGGATGTGCAGCCACAAGTCTCTTCTGTTAGAGATAGAAACTGGTAGGAAAAAAAGTGGGACTCTGAGACCTGGGATGGAGATATTTGGATATTTGGATGAATGGGTCAGAGAATTGTGAACCCCTGAGTTCCCTTGAAACATCTGGACCAGCAGAAATACCCCAGCCCTAAATGGAGACCAGCCTCCCTTTGTTGAGGAACCATGAAAATTCATTAATCAAGGTGAATGCTTCAAAAAATGATGCTTATCATCTTTAGAATCTGACTCTACATATCCTCATTGACCAAAAACTGGGATCAGCGCTTAGTGTATCCAAAGTGGAGAACCCTAACCTTAACCCTAACCCTAACCCTAGTCCATGTTCCAGGAGGAAATAGCTTACTTACCCTAAAGAATTTTAGCAGTTGGCCAACAAGTATGAGCAAATAGAGAGTTGATCTTAAAGGACTTGGGGACAGGGGACAAATGCATGGCTACAAAACCCTGTAGTTATTTTTTAATAACTGAGGTGTATATATTTAGAAGCTACCAAAATATTCATATTGGTTGTCTGACTTGTAGAGTTTAGAAGCAGTTATGATGAAAAGGTCTAACCCCTGAACAGCCCCTACAACACCATCTTGTCATTGTAGTAAAATGGAAGTAACAATTTATCCTTGAAAGAATTGTCAAGATTGGTGCCATTCCCAAAGATTTAAAGGTTGCAGGAGTGTGGTCCTTGTCATAGCTCCACTTAGTTGAACTGTTGGATCTCTGTAAAACAACAAGATGAATCATAATCAGAGGCAAATAATTGTGAATTATCATAAACTTAATAAATTAGTACCTCCAATAGCAGCTGCTCTGCTGAATGTGGTATCTTTACTGAAATTGACACTTGACTGCCCCTATTAGTCTTGCAACTGTGCTCTTTTCTATCTACCAAAAGCTGTTCACATTTACATAGAGACAACAGTTGAACATATCCATTGTCTTGTCCAAGCACTAGGTTAACTCTTTTGCTCTCTGTCACACTATATTCTACAGTGGCTTTAATCATCTTGACATTCCTCAGAAACATCACGCTAGTCTACTAATGTGATGATGCTAATTGGACCTAGTGGACAGAAAATGCCACTACTCTGGACATCTTGATAAGACATGTACATGCCAGAAGAGTGAAAGAGAAATCCCCCAAACTTTCAACAGTTTCAAGGACTTGTCACATTGGTAAAGATTTTAGGGATCCAATAGTCTGGAATATGAATGAGCATATGTACTTTGCACTTTAGGCCTTTTTGGATTTTGGAAGTAGCATATGCCATGCCTGGGAATGTTGCTTTGACCTAATTATTGAAGGACTCACAAAGTTGTTAGTTTGGGGTGGGACAGCCCACATCCTCAGGGTTCTGGACCAGGGCCATTCCTTTGGTCACCAAGAATTGCTCTTCATATACTTGGTCACACTGATAAATAGACTATTTCAGCAACCATGGTCTAATAAGGACGAGGAAAAGTGTAAACTCAGACAACTCAGAAATGAAGCTCTTGGTTACCCCAGCAAGCAAATAACAGTAAGGGAAATCTAGAATGTTTGATGGAAGGAAGATATTGTGAATATCAAAGCCTCTGTACTAATCGCAACAATAAGATTATAGCTTGTTTCACTAACCCTTGTTTATTAAATCTTTTGCAAAGCTTGCAGTTCCCCATTATCTTGAAGATTCATCGACAGATTAAACTTTATGTATGAATGAATAAATCTGCATGATGAAAGTTATGGACCGTATCAGATACCTCTGGTGTCTCAACTGACATCATCTGAGCATGAATGTGCTTCTAGCCATGACTACAGTGGACAGTTCCATACAGTTGTCAACCAAGTTTAGGCTAGTAGTTGCTTTCCTTCAAGAATCCTTCTGATGTCTGTGGTTTCTGCCCTAGAGCTTCTCTAACATCTAGAACATCAGTGGAAACTTACTTGAAAGCATGCATTCTTCTCTAAGAAGTTGGGGAGCTAACATCCCTGGGAACATTACTCAAATGATGAGGAGTGGGCACTGGTGGATAAATGCTCCCACTTCCCATTCTTCGACTGGGCCATTCCAGTAGGCTTTCCCTAAGTTTCTTGAAATGTGCTAGTTCCAGTAATGTGCCCTTATAATGGCTTTTTCTCCATTACCATCTCACTTTCTATGTCCATCATTTTTGTTATCTGAAATTATAAACAAAATTAACTACCTGAAAATAGGTTTCCATCATGGGTATACGTTTAGGAGAACACAGGTTAAGACATCAGCTCTAGATTGCTAACTCCTGGTCTAACATGAAAGAAACTAACATATAACTCATTTATACCATCATCATTTTGCCCAAAATATATCCCATTAATGTACCCCAATTCTAATATGACTCCTATTCTACTTATTTCTATCTTGGTGTATCTTTTCAGTTTCAATTTCTACATCTAACCGTCCTCATCTGGCATTTTTTAGTTTAAACTTTAGAGAGAAAGACTTTGATTGACTTATCTCATCATTTCACACCAGGTCAATCTGTAACCTGAATATAGATTGACTGACCTCGTCATGGCAGAAATGTATCATTGAATGAATTAACTGTGTCCAGAGAGGCAGGGGCCATATGGTAATGAACATAAGGCTGTTCCTTCGGCAAGTGCATGAGTGTGACAGTTTCCCGTAGAAGGAACTGTGAGCTTGGCCAGCCTCATGACTGTACGGAATAATGTAATTCTCCAAATCTCCAAATCTTCCCCAGCTATCCTGTATTTTTATCTCTCCATCTTCATGTCTACTACCACAGAACCACCCCATACTTACTAAGTTCTGGTACGTAACCATGAAAGTCTTCTATGACAACTTTCATTCATCCAACTTCCTCTTATGTTCATTCAGCTTTCGGAAATCTGCCACAGTAAGCATTCCATTTTGATCATCATCCTCCCCTGTTCAAGTATCTACTTTAGGCATTTCTTGCCTATACATGAACTCTAAACCACTACGCTTAACATTTAAGCACACTCATAGACTACCTCTGGAATATAAGCTTTTTGGGGGGCAAAGACTCTATCTTCTTTTCCCTTAAATATTTCCTAGAGTCTCAGCAAACAAGAAGTGCTCAGTGAATGCATGCTGAATTTGATTTAATTGATGCTTCTGAATCTTTCTTCTCTTATCTTCTTAGGCACTTAAGGAATTCTCCAATCTGAAAAAAACAAGTATTTTCCAAATGTGAAATTAATCCAAACAAAGTAAAAAGAGGATATATTATTTTAAAAAAGACTGCTATCAAGTGGTAGCAACAGAAACTGGGAGAGAATGTAATAGATTATATATTGTCATAGGCTATGTCCAGGGAAAAAAGGTAATCCCAGAGTTATTCTTGCATTTTCACCCAACGAGAAAGACTACTGTGCATTGTTACCTGATCAATTTTATTAGTTCCTTTGTAATTAATCATTAGCATAAACAAAAATAAATCCATGAAAATTGGTCAACATGCAAGACATATACACAATATTCCTGAAAAAAAGATCATTTAATTAAACATCATTAACTGGCTTTTACTTATTGTAATTTTTTGTTATTATTTTTAAATGTCTATTTTAATGATAGAGATTGTAAAAAGTTTTACTTTCTCTACATATAATTAAACTTGGCATTTTGTTATCTGTCAGTATGGCTAAGGGCAAGACAATTTAGCCATTTAACTCCTGTACTAATGATTAGCATATTTCTTGACTTGGAGTCACGTCAGGTAGGGAAAATCATTCCCAGTGGCCAATTGCTTGGAGGCTTCCAGCTGCCCTTTAGAATTTTTGGGGGGCACAGACCATTTTAAATTTTGTTGAAGGATATGGAGTCTCTCCCGGGGGGTAGAAAAAAGTTTATTTATGATATATAATATACAATTCTTGGAGATGAAGGGGTCACGGACACCCTGAAACCTATCCATTGACTTTTGGGGATCTTAGGTTTAAAACCTCTGCCTTAAATGATGCCTCCAAAGTTAATTCATGCTCTCAGGAAAGATGGTTGTACATTTATTCAACTATCATAAGGCCCTTTCAAGTGTCAGAGACTGCTAAATCTCGAGTAAACAGATCAGTAAAACACATATTCCTTTCCCTAAGGAGGTTTAAAAAGTGGTATGGAGAGACTAAAACGAACACAAATGGAACGAGTTATTCTGAATACTATGGTAGAAGTACACTCTAGGAGAAATCAACTCGTGTAATATTGAAAAGGAGAATGTGGACTTCCTGGGATTGAATTTCACCCTGGCGTTTTAGAGCTAATAGATTTTCTGCAAGTTTCTTAAGTGCTTTGTGCCTCAGTCTCTTTTCCTGTACATTGCAGGTGATAGAGTATGCAATTCATTGAGTTTTGTGAGGATTAAATGACTTGATGTATGTAAATCATTTAGAATAGTTCAGGACCATACTAAGGACTCAATAAATTAAGATTATTAAATTAAGATCATAAATTATGATTATTGTACTCATTGGGGGAGACTGCTTTCAGCTGGAAAAGTCCCCCCACATGTCTGAAGGGGAGGCAATGGCTAATCAGGGGGCAGGAGACAGAGTGAAGAGAGGAACAGTAAGTGTAATGTGCTCTTTTTCTTGTCCTTAGGAGCTCTCCTCTGGAGTTTATAAGAGCTCAATCTTCCAACATTCTCCAGTGGACTCAGATGTGTTATGCTTTTCTTGATGAAACATCCTTCACCCTAATAACTATTTGCTGCAAGTGCTGCTGTTCAAGCAAAGTGACTTGCACAAGGTCACATAGGGGAGTGCCGCAGAAAGACAAGGAACTTCCTTATTCTTGCTTGGTTTCTTCTCCAGCACACCAGATGGACTTCCAAATGAAAATTCATTTATTTGATTTATCCAGCGAAGCACACATCCTTTTAACATGACAAAAATTATCTTGGACGGGCATTAGAGCAGAATTTTTTTTCCTAAGGGCATGGAGCCACTGTTTGCAATATAATAAGAAAGTCATCAGAATTATTACCGTGACATGATAGAAGAATACCAACTATTTGCTGTTTACTTGAATCTCTTCAATAATAAGTCAGCTTATTTTAAGAAAATTAATCTATGTCCTTTTAGTTATATTAACAAATTTATAATCTTTATAAAATATTAACTATTGTGGGTTTTTTTTTTAACCTAATAGTTCTAACATAGTCTCCAACACTTGGAGTAGGATTTTCCAAATATTTTCCTGTATAAGCCAAACTAATAGTTTCAGTCATGTTTCTTGCTTATTTATCTTAAATCTTTATCTTGAGAATTGAGTGAGACATGTATGTAAATCATTTGTCACAGTGCCTGACTTAATAGGAGTCCTATTAATAATAATACCAATAATAATAACCTGGTATTTTTATTCTCATAATATATTTACTATAGCAACAATAGGTTGTTTAATACACATCCCTGAAATGTTTGTAAATACAGTAGATGAGTCAGATTTGATCCACAGACAGAAGGGACAACAGATAAAATTTCATGCCCATCAGGGAAAACTCACTCCCTTGAAAATCCTCCCTCACCTTTTGCTTCATTTTTGAAACTTCACCAGCAGAATTTCAGCCATGATCTTATATTTAATATTACTAGTATCTACAATTTCCCTTAGTTCTGAGACCGAAGCCTAGTAATTTAAGTAATCTCAGTCTTTTTCACCTAAACATGGAATGGAAAACACCCAGAGGAGAGATTTGATCAGCATTGCAGGCATGGAGACTGAAAAACACAGCTGTCTGGCACTAGGCAAGTTAGGAATTCAGGCCGCACTGATTCAGGGAGAGGGCTCAGGCTGTGCCCTTAAACATTGTCCTTCTCCAGGCTTCTGGCCTCTAACCTCTTCTTTCATCCCATACCTCTGTCCCTTCCTTCTAGTGATCTCATTCATTTCAGGGTTGAACCAACTGTCTATCAGCTGAGAACCTCAAGCCTTCCATACCAGATCACCACTCTGAGAGGCTTGCTGCTATATACAACAACCTACAAAAGCTCTCCATTTGGGAAAGTCTTCCTACGCCTCTCAGGGAGCATCACTGACCCCATCATGGACCCCATTACACTGTACATATCTTTACCATCACACTTATCATAATGAACTATAATGTTCTTTTTTCTGGTCTTTCACACTGGACTGGGTGTGTTTTGGGGGCAAGCACAATGCCTCTTGTCTACTCATTAATTCATTTACTCACACATTATTGATTCAACAAATGTGTAATTCATATTTAGATCCCAGGGAACAGAACTGTGCTTGGCCATAGAAGGTGGACAATGAATGTTTGTTGAATGAATGAATAAATAAATGTTGAAGTAAGTAAACAAATGAATGACAAAGCTAAAGGGGGCTACAGACACTAACGACATGCTTCTTCTACTTCACAAGTAGACCTGGGACTGGCCTGGGTTGTTGATGACCAGAAACTGCCATCAGAGGCAAATGTATGACTGTGTCTCTTCCGGAACATTGTGTAGCGAGGTTCAGGAAAAGGCAGTGTGATGAGAGAGAGATTAAGCAGTTTGATAACATCAGTCTCCGATGGCCATTTCTCATGGTGGACTGAATGATGAATGCTAGCCTGTCAGGCATCTATCGAAATTCCTGGAGCACCTGTCTTTTGGCTTCCAGCGTAGTTCTTCTCTACTATCAGTGAGCAGAAGTGAGGAAATGCATTTCAACGTTAGTGTTATCTCAGCAGCTCCAGGGGCTGGCTTTGTTTCTTGGAATTTCCCACTAGGAGGTTGTTTCATTGTACTTCCTTTGACCTCTTGGGTAACTGGACCTGGGTTAGGCTGTTGTTTGACTAGATCATTAACATGTCCATTAATGGAATAAAAGGAAATATACCTTGGAGCTTTTTAAAAACCAGATTTGCAGGACAGCAACTATTTTCCATCTAAAGCCAACATCAGGAAATGAACCTGGGAACCAAAAAACGGCTAAGGTGTCTGGCTCACATTCTCTTAAAGGCAAAATGTGAAAAGTCCTAATTTTTCCAAAAGAATTTTCATTCATTAGGCATCGTTGTTAATTTCAAGGTTAGAAGAGAATCAACTGTTAGAATTAGAAGGAAACTTAGTATCTAACTGAACATTTTCATGTTACAGATGATAAAATTCAGTCCTGGAGATTTGAAGATCGCTCCACTATGTGATTGTAAAACCTATAGTAGAACCAGGTTAGAGTCCTATCATTCTTTCCCTACCTTTATTTTGTTTGGTTTTGTTTCGAACTATATTATGTGGTCTTCAGACAATTTGCTGTGTTCTGGCATAAACAGAACTCACAGATTTGCTCAGTATTCAACAAGACTTATTCATAACATATGTAAGAGATGCTCAGCACCATGAAGCATTCAATGATGAAGTAGACATCCTTGAATTAGAATTCAGTCTTCATGATGACCACAGATCAGTTTTGAAACTACCATGCTATCTTATCATAGAGTAGACTGATCTGTAGTATAGGACCAATGAAAGAAAAGGTTTCTTGGGAACCTGGACACTGAATCTGCCATTGTTCTCTGTAATAGAATCTGACTGTGTGCTGCCAGCTGTCATTTTGGAAACCATCCTTAAGATATCCAGGAAATCTCCTTCCCAGGTAGTAAGCAAGATGCTGATTTGTGCACCAATCTTGCATTTTCCATTTCTTAGAATTGTCACCCCATATTTCTCCAGGGGTCTCTGGCTTTACTCAAATCAAATTAAATCCCTTGTGATCATTATTGCTAAGTGAAAGAAGCTGTTCTCACAGTGACTGGAAGTCTCGTACATGCATAGAGCGAGTATTTGTGCTGCAGGAATAAAGCCTGGGTCACAAACTGAAAATTGGTGGCCTTCACACCAAGTGTGGCCCAAAAATATATTTTATGTGGTATATATAATATTGATTCATATTATGTTTTATATCTGAACTGGTTGCCAGCATCTAAAACCTGAGAAATTGTACCTACTAATCAGGAGTTCCAGACTTCCCCAGCAAAAATACTGGGAATTCTCCCCACAGTGTATCTGCCTTTCCACATGGCAATGATGGCTTGGAAATCAGTAGCCACCAGTTCTTTAGACAAAGCATGTACTTTCTAGTTTGCCATAATCCCTATAACTTCACATTATTTTTGCAAAGCAGAGGTCCAGTGTATGCTGCCATTCAGCACGTATGATCTACCTGCTTCATCAGTTTATATCAACACCTAGCTCTGTAGGTACTGGGCTTACAACCCCTATTCTAAGGAATAATGACAATACAGTTGATTAGAAGTTATCTCCATTTTTACATTACTTTGCATTTGATTAGTGTGCCATATTTACAAATTGCTTTCTCATAACTGACAGGTCTCACAACTCCATGAAAGGTGTGAGATAGTTATAATTATGCCCATTTCTCAGCTGAAGACATGGAATCTTAAATAAGTAGAATAATTTGCCTAAAATAGACAGATATCCTCAAATTACCCAGATCAAATTTCTTTGTATGACATCTCTACAACCATGGTAATAGATGGTACACCCCTAAGAATAAGAAATAAGTACAGAGTTTTGTTTTGGTCTTTTATTACCACATTGCTATTGAAGCAAGCTTGCATTAATATACAATAGCAGTAATTTCAGCTTCATGAAAATACAAATATTAGCCTTTAATAACCTGAATTTTCTAATTGATAACATTTTTTACTGTAACTGTTTGGGTTTTCCATTAAATTCCATCATTGAACATCAGAGCTATAAGGGACTTTGTGTATAACTTAGTTTGCCTCCTTTGTTTTACAGATGGTAAGACTAAAATTCAAAGAAATGAATGGCTTATCATGGTCGTCTAGATAGTGCCAGAGTTTATGAGAACACGTCTACCAATTCTAAAGACACTCTTCTTGTTCTTGATTGTATAATATGTATTCTTGAAGAAGGACTTAATTAGTTCAGAGAACATACAAATGAGTGTAGGAGATATCAAAGAAATTGAAGAAGATTCTTATTTTCCTTTAAAGAACTTAAACATTCTCTGTGGAGTTGCAAACTAAAACCCATTAAAGAAACCAACCCAGGACTGCACTTAATGTTGCCATATTATAAAAGATATGTTATATATTATGCTATAGGTGATACTAGAAAAAGTTCTTACTAAAACCCATAGACTCAGCTCCTTGGAGTTTTTATCATCTTTTTTTTTTTTTTTTGACGTGTTGTATGGTAGAGTACACAGGGATGATATGTTATAGTCTGAGGCAAAAGGAGCAAAATCCAGAAACAGAAAGAATGGAGCCGTGGGCACTAACCCACCCATATGGAGGGAAGGGGCAGGATTTCCAGCTGAGGAGGGGCATCTAAGCTAGCAGGTGGAATACGGCCATGGGGATGTGGGCAACAATTTTGCCTTAGCACGAGGGGACACAACATGAGTCCAGTCGTAAGTCCACCTATAAGGGAAATGGCTCCCACTGTGGAGGCAGAGCTCAACATAAACTGAGCTAATGCATGTGCTTGTTGCATTTACACATTTTTTATTGTCAGACCTCAGACAATTGGGTTGGGGAGGCCTATTGTGGTATGAGGGAAAGGTCAGGGTGGTGTGTTCTGTGGATCTTGATACAATGCAGAAGGCCATAACCTTTACACAGTTCATGAGAGTAAAGAATGCAATCCAAGATTCTGGGGAGAGGCTGTCTCAAGGATACAGTAGTTTACCAGGGCTTTATCCAGGCAGGCAGGGCTTTATCTTCAACCTTTAATATGGTAGGATACAAAAGTGCTAAATGGGGAAACCAAGGCAGAAGACAGGTCATGAAAATTGCATCAGCACAAATGAGGAAGTCACAGCTGAGGAGGCTGGAGAAGGTTGAAAGCCAATGGACAAAAGTCTTTGGGGATTTATTAATCACACTCCAAAATCTCATTCTGTAACCATAAAGCTGAGATGCAACCCCATCAGCTGAGGGGTATAGACAGGTAACATACCTCCAACTCTGGTCAGGATCACCTCACAACCTGAGCTAGTCTGGAAATGACATCAGTGGCTGTCACTGGGATAGTCTGGGGAAACAAGAGCTGGCAAAGAAAAATGTCAATGATTTTATATATTGTTCTACGTTTTTGAAAAAATAAATATTCTCAAATTAGTGGAATGCTTGTCATACATATTGCAATAAATCTAAGGATAGTGAAAATATAAATTAAGCATTATCTCACATATTTCTTTTTGAACAAGAGGTTATATATTTAAATAATTTATTTTTTTTTTCACTTGTATGATGCATCTGCCACAGACGTTACATTCCTATCTCTGAAAGCATTAGCAAATTACACAGGAACATTAAGCATTTCAACCACCATTCTTCATCTTTCAAAAAACAAGTCTCTATATTGTTATGGAAGAAAAGAGTAATTTTAAAAAAAATCACTTTATCAGCTTTGGGGTTTTGCATTATAATTTGAAAGCATTAGGAATCAAAACAAAGAATGGAAAGAGTGTATACTTAAATGTTGAATGAGAATTTTGCTCCGGAGAAACAAACAAAACTAATTGATCTTCTACAGGTTCAGCGTGCTTGATTCCACATGTTTAACAATGCAGTGGCCACGGTTTTCTGTAATTTTGAAATATATGAGAAGATCATTTGATTTTAGTTTTGCTCTGGGATTCCTCTCTTCCCACAAGGCAGTAAGAGAGAAACACATCTCAATCATCCACAGAGGATTATCTACTTTCAATTTGTACATGGCAAATCTTTCAGAGGCAAGGAAAGGCAGGTTTTCTTTGGTCACATTAAGTAAAGTAACAAGATTGCTTGATACCCATGCAGTTTATAATGTACATAGTATTTTCACGTCCACTTTCTTATTTCCTGGCCACAGAATTCTTCTGAAGTCAGTAGGGCAAGTATTATCATCTCCATTTTATAGCTGCATTAACTGAGGGACAGAAAGGTAACATAACTTGCACAAGGTCATACTACAGGCACACTTGCAGAGGCTCAGCTAGAATCACAACTTCAGCACACTTTGTGTGTGCTTGTGTGTGTCTGTATATGTATAAGCTTGTGTCTGTGTGTGCACATATTTGTGTGTATTGTGTATGTGTATATGTCTGTATATGTATACATTTGTGAGTGTGTCTGTATGCGCATGCATCTGGGTGTGTTTATGTGGTATTGTACCACTTTACCCTTTTCATCCCAATAGGAAATGAGAGGAAAAGAATTTTTAGTTTAGCTACCCCAGGAAAGGTTTCTGACACAAAAATTTTTCCTTTGCCTCCTAAAAAAATGGATGAATTAACCAGACGAGTTAAAGCCAAAGACAGCCACTTTTTGCTTAGGCTGATGTGGATTGTGGAGAGGTCCAGAGAAGTGAAAGGAGGATGGAGCCCACTGGAAGGCTTTGAGCAACGATGGTGGAATGGAAGGAAGCCATGGCGGAGAATGTAGTTGGATTTCCTTCCCCTTCACAGTGCAGCTTCACTTTCTTGGATGGAAGTCCCTGAACATCAATTCAATCCATTTCAACATGTATTTATTGAACGCAAACCATGTGCTCAGTCATGAACACAGCACCATGGGGGACATAAAAGAAGAACATATTACACAGTTCCCACAATATAAAGGAGCGTGCAATCTTGCTGGGGGAGGGGAGATGGTGGGAGTATATATGATGCGGTGGAGACAAATCTAAATACATATATAACAAAGTGCTAATCCGAAGCACTGTAATGTGCGGAGCAAACAATAGGCGCGTTCAGAAATCAGATAAAGGAGAAATTGATACTCATGACGGTTTTGAGTGAAACCTTTGTGGAGAAAACAAAGCTGAGGATGAAAGATGAGTAAGAAAGTATTGAATCATTGAATTAGAGTTGGCAAGTAACACTGACTATAGAGTACAACCTCCGCCCCACCTCCAAAACCGGAATGCTCTACAAAGTTTTAAACACCCAGGCATTTAGCATTCAGTTCCAGATAGAGAGATTCTTGCTACTATGAGAAACATCCAAATATGTGTTAAGATTATCTCATAAACTTACCCTTGGAGAGTACTTCCCTATTTTGTGTTAAATTCTACCTCCCTCTTCCTTTCATTCTTTGGCCCTTGCTGTACTCTCTGTCTTCAGAACCACTCAGAATGATCCTAATTTATCTTCCACATGAGAAACTTTTAAGTGTTTGAAGACAGCCCTGTGTCTCCCCAAGTCTTCTCCTTTCTAATCTGTATACCCCAAGTTTTTCTGTCAGATGTCAGTCCAAAATCTTTGAAATGAGTTAGGGGAGAGAAGGACAAAAAGCTGTGGTCTTTTTTGTCAGCCATTTCTTAGGAATGTAGGTCTGTAAGCATGTAGACATTAGCAAAGATGGGCAGAAGGATGTTTTTCATATTTAGCTTGCTGTCTTCATCAGACCAAGTTGTTGTGGGTTTTTTTGTTTGTTTGTTTGCTCCCTCTCCCTTTCTGTGATTTTTTTCCATTCTCTTTTGAAAGGGTAACCGGAGTTTCAAAGCATGAGCAAATAACTCATCTTTAAATACAAGTCAGAGTCTGGAATATATCCTTCCATTATTAAGGAGCAGAAGCATTTCTAACATTGAACCTATACTCCTTTAGATGCCAGCCTTTGAGTTTTGGTACACAAAGCAATACGTAGTACTCATGTACAGAGGCAACTTGTCCAGGGTCACTGAATACAGAGTGTAGTTGAGGCCAGGCATGAAACCACAGACTTTGATAACTAAAAAGGACTTAAGACATCACCTGGTCCACCTCTTCTCTTTTATTTATAAATATAGAGACTAATTATATCCAGTGTTTTATCCTAGAAACCATACGCTTCATTTGGGTTTATCAATCCCCATCAATTTCTCTGATGTCTCTTAAATTCAGGCTCAATCTTACAATGATCAGAATCATTTGTCCTATAAAGCCCGCTGGAGAGTCATTCAGAGACAGATGATGTGCCACCTTTAAACCATTTATATTAGATGCAGTACTAGAAGTAGTATTTTTCAAATTGCTTTTAGGAACCCATTATTGAGTCACTACTATCATTGAGTCAGCAAGGTGGGAGGTAGAGAGGTTGGTGAAATCTCTCATCATGAAAAGGAGTTGTTGGGTCAAAACATCAAAATATCTGGACCCATGATCAATTTTATCCTCACTAAAAGTTAGATACGCTAGGCATGGTAGCTCAATCTTGTAATCTCAGCACTTTGGGAGGTCAAGGCAGGAGGGGAGGATCACTCTACTCTACAAAAAATTTTAAAAGTTAGCCAGGTGTGGTGGCATGTGCCTGTAGTCCTGGCTACTCAGGAGAGTGAGCCAGGAGAATTGCTTGAGCCCAGGAGTTTGAGGATACTATCAGCTATGATTGTGCCACTGCACTCCAGCCTGGGCGACAGCATGAGACCCCACTATCTTAAAGACAAAAGTTAGATAAACACTATTGGCCTCCAAATGTAAGACATTACAGAGAACGCAATACCAACAATGAAGTATTTCAAAAATAAATTGAACCACAATCCAATTGGTTTTAGATCCAATGTTCAGTTCATAGGGAACATAAGAAATAAAGAAACTAGTTAAATGATAACAGAAGCATATAAATACATAATGTGGAATATTCTGGCCTATTTTCTTTAATAAGTCAATCATTAGGTCAATAGGAGGAAATGATAAATAAAAAAGAGAGAGAGACTAGACAGTTCTAGATTAAGGGTAATTTAGAAGGTATTTACATATAAAATAATCAAATACAATAGGTAGACCTTGTTTACATTCTGATTGAACAAACCAACTGTAAAAAATCATTTTTTAAGGCAAACAGGACACTTAATTATGGATTCGAAATTAAATGATACCAAGAAATTATTGTTAAATTCGTTAGGTATAGTAATGGAATTTTGATTATGCAGGACAATGCTATCTTTGTAATGCAAACTAAAGCATTTTAAAATGGAACTAGGTCATGTCTTTGATTCAGATTGCTCCAGCAAAAGAATAAGTAAATAAAGGTGTGTGGTGGGGGTGGAACAAAGATGAAAGAAACAAAATAGTGATGGTTATTGAGGCTGGATGCTTGCACTCTGATTTTCTGTATGCTTGGAAATTTTTATAATAAAAAGTTTAAAAAATCGGGGTGGCACAGAGGAGACATAAGGCTGAATGTTTCATATTTTAGATTAGTGACACTTAGCAAAGCGACTGAGTAGTGACATTAGAAACATACTGAGGGGCCGGGCGTGGTGGCTCACGCCTGTAATCCTAGCACTCTGGGAGGCCGAGGCGGGCGGATTGTTTGAGCTCAGGAGTTCGAAACCAGCCTGAGCAAGAACGAGATCCTGTCTCTACTAAAAATAGAAAGAAATTAATTGGACAACTAAAAATATATAGAAAAAATTAGCCAGGCATGGTGGCGCATGCCTGTAGTCCCAGCTACTCGGGAGGCTGAGGCAGAAGGATTGCTTGAGCCCAGGAGTTTGAGGTTGTTGTGAGCTAGGCTGATGCCATGGCACTCTAAGCCTGGGCAAAAGAGTGAGACTTTGTCTCAAAAAAAAAAAAAAAAATACTGAGGGCATTTGGAGTGATCAGTGATGATGGCTGTATTTGGCTTTTGAGGTGTAGTGAGAACTTGTTCTTGATCACAAATTAAGAGAACTGAACATTCCTTTGTTATAGAGTTGAATTTTCCTAGGAGAAGGAATTCCCATAATGATTATAGGAGATAATTTTATTCCTATTCCTACTTCTAGCCCGACCTATCTTAATCGTAATCTCTTTAAAAAAAAAAGATATAATTAAATTATGTCCATTTAGGGCAGAGAGTTTAAAAATTAAAAAAGCAAAACAAAACAACCAAAACTTAAAAACGCCTAATGAGCAGTAGATTAACAAGAAATGAGATCATTACCCTGAAACCATTTGTCATTTTTGGCCTCATTTTGCACATCGTGGCCTCTCATGCACTGTCAAATATAAGAGGAACAAGCCATGTGAATGGGCGGAGTGCAGGGACACTGTGAGGGCCATAGTCACCTGACTCTGCTGGCCCAGCCCCACTCCAACTGGTGCCAATTTGAACACATATTTTTTGTTCACCAGATGATCATGTCTCACAGGCATAGCCAATCCTATTCAACCGGCTCTTTTACCTACTGCCCATTTGCCTGAGGGCTGTTGGAAAAATGGGCTGTCAGCCAGGAGGCACAAATTGCTCCTTTTTCCTTGTCAATGGTTTGAGATACCTGTCTGCCTTATGGGCAAGCAGGAAATTTTCTATTTGCTAGGTGCTAGTATTCACTGAAATCTCCCCTTGTTTCATCTAAGAAAATTGATTAAGAGGTCTTTTATTTCTTTGAGCAGAAAAGTCAAAAGTGGCTAATGTTGGCACTAAAATCCATCAGACACAATCATAAAATCACTTACTGGTTTCTTGGACATGCTATACAGTTTAGGCTGAAATCTTGACTATCCACATCAGCTGTCTAGTCATATTTGACTATTGTTAAGCCAAGAGAACATTCTTCATTCAGTCATTCTTTATCTAATGAGAAATCTTCAAGTACCAGGCTAGGGCTGGGTTCTGGGGACATGATTGTGTAAATGACAGGGATGGTCCCTACTACCACAGAACCCATGATCTAGGGGACAGGGCAAAGTTGAAAAAGCAAAGATGATGTTTGATATTTGACAAGACATGAGGGAAGGCCTGCTTGAGAAAGCATGTTTCAGGTTGCAATCTGAAGGATAAGAAGGTGTTAGATGCAGGAAGGGGACAAGTTGGTGAGCCGTTCATTGAGATGGAGACAACTTAGAGGACGCAAGCAGTACAGGTTTACTCCCTAAAAGACTGTCAGTCACACCCCAAATATTATTATATTGCTGCATTAAAATAGGCAAAGAGTTATGTGTCTGTTTTGTTTTCAATATGTAATATGTGAATTAAATATAAAATATGGAACTACCCAGAATTCTTAACTTTAGATGGAATGGGTTTTATCTGCCTTACTTCTCTTGTGGGATTTATAGATTCCAAGTGATTAACCACAACCTACGCTTCTATTGATTTCTCGTAACTTTCACTTCTATGGTCCTTGCTGTGTGCTTGCACATGCTACACACCAATTCAGTGAGGATATTAAGATGACCTTCTGCTCACCTATGTTGTCTATCTTTTTAAATTACTAATAATGCCCTGAGCAACATCAATGAGAATTAGAGTTGGTGTGCCTCAACTAGAACACCCAAATAATAGTGGCTTAAATGAAAAAGCTACTGACTTTTCTCTCGCATAAAGAATTCTAAAGATAATCCAGAGCTGAGATGACAGCTCCAGAGTTCAGAGACAAGACCTACCAACTGGTTCTGCCATCCTTAGCATGTCTTTCATGTTCAATGTCATCACGTGGTTCAAGATGGCCGCTATAGCTACAGCCATACAGACGGAGATTCAAGCAACAGAAAGGAGGGGAGGCAAAAGGCCGTACCTGCCAGTGTGGTCAGCTGAGTCAATTCCCTTTAAAGAGCTTCCTCAGAGCCCTACCAAGTGCCTTCATACGTCCCACTCACCCTCATTACCTGTGAAAGACGTTAGGAAAAATAGACTTGGCTGATCATTCATTCATTCATTCATTTGTTCAATCTGGGTACATTGTTGTCCCTAGTAATAGTAACTGTATTACTCAGAATGAAAAGAGGAACAGATGTTCTGTAGGAAACAGGTAGCCTCTCTCACAATAGCTATTATTTGATGGGTATTCACCATGTGCCAGGCTCTGTCCTGGGCATATTAATAACACTATTTTTATTTAATTCCACAACAGTTTTGTAAGGTGAGTATCATTATACCCACTTTGCAGATACTGTAAGGTAAGAATTAGAGACAATGAACAGACATAGCCTGGAGGAGTAGCACAGGGCTCTAGGCAAATAGTGCCAGAGATTTTCACACAGAAATGTACTCTCGTTTATGTCTCCTCAAGTCCTCTGTAATGTAAAACATTCAAGGTTCCCGAGTGAAAGTGACCCTTTATTGCTTATCTCTCTTTCTCGACTCCTGTGAGGACTGCGCCTTGCAAGTAGGTAGTGCTCATTAAGATTCGCTATCTGGATGTCTGCGAGGAGCCAGCATAGGGTTAGGTGCATCATCCTCAGACAATCCCGCTGTAAACCACAGGTTCCTCTTCCAGCCTTCTTACCATTCAGAGTTGGCCGTTCCAGACCAAGCCCGTCTGCACAGGAGATTGCAGACAGGACCAAGAAATTGGTGCTTATTCATTATCCGCCTGAGGGCTGGCTGCTTCCAGCTGCTCCCTCTATCCAGGCAGAGGCAGTGGGCAACTCAGAAAGGAACAAAAGGTAGTCCTTCTTTTTTCCACAATGCCAAGGAGCAAAAATAGGGAATATGGAAGATGAGCAAATAGGGAATAGGGGATATGTCGAGGATCAAAAATACGGAATAAAATAGAGCCCAATTTATAGGCAAAGTTTTAAATCATACTTATGTTACAGCCAATGCCTTCTAAATCCAGCAGTCCTGCAGAGAAATAAACACTAACAATGCAAAACAGATTCATTTGCAAATGACTCATACCCTGGTATTTTCTCACTAAAGAGCCAGTCTTATGAATCTAGGTTATTGTTTACTTTGACTTTTTTTACAAAAATGCTCTAACAACTTTAGCTATGAATAATTAGAGACTAAGTATACTTACTCAGGACATTATTTGTTCTGTTTTTGTATGCTGTTGTGCAGAGAAGAAAACAATCTACACATGCAAGGATACATACAGATGGCTTCTGTTATCAAACACTTCTACCAGCAATACAGACAGAAACAATGGATCATGTGTCAGAAAGAAAAACAAAACCTGAAAACCCCCACAATGCAAAAGTTAGAGCTATCTTCAAGCTATATGGAGCCTTTCTAGACCTTTTTTTTGCTTATCCCAATCTCTTTAATAGTGACAGTAGATAGTTCACAGGTGTAAAATTAGCAAATGTGTTCTCTTTCCTTCTCTCTTCCTGTTTCACTCCATTTCTGCCTCCCTTTTGTGGCATGTCTAATGCTGGCTCTATCAAGGAACAACATTTATTATCCACCTGCTAGGATGGTTGTCACATCTTAAATGAGATAGACCATATAAAATGTTCAGTGTAGATACATCACTCTTTTGAAAATAGCTGGTTGTAAAAAAAATAAAACATTAAAGGAAAGCTAATACTTTGCAGAATGCACTACAGCTGCTATTTGCAAACCATGCCTTCTTGGGCCCCAGATTACCTGAGGAGGTGCCAGGACAGGCAGCCTGAGAGAGGTAGAGTGGAGAGATGGTGACATGATATGTATATAGACTTCTCTTCAAGATGCCTTTTGGAAAAAAGAAAAGAAAAAAAATCATGACACTCAACAAATGTGCTATTGTAATGTAAACTGTATGAATGTGACTTTATCTGCGCCAGTCACTTTAGACTCCCCCATTCCTAGATCCGTGTTTACTACATAGTAGGGGCTCAGGTAATGTATGCTGAATGAAGGACTGAGTAGAGCGCAAAGTGAAATTATTGGGTCACGGGAAAGTACTCTTTTCAATTTCCTCTAATGTGAAAAAAAATTTTACTTGCATTTTAAAAATCCTGATCTAGCCATTTCTCCACATTTTCATATCTAAAAGAAGAAATGAGTCATTCATTTATTTTCCAATTTATTGAAGACATGTTTGATGAACTCCTATAATATTCCACTGCTAGATACGAGGAATTTAGAGATCACCCAATCCCTGCTCCTAATCAAAAAGAAAAAAAAAAAGGGTACAAATACTGCTGCTATTAATACTATTAATACTGCTATTAATACTGCTATTAATACTGCTATTAATATAAGGAGATCCATGCTATAATTAAGGAGTTAATAATATGCTGCACAGGGAGATATTCAATCTGCCTAGGGGTGCTCAGGAAAGGTTTCCTAAAGGAGACAATTTCTTAATCTAGGCTGTGAACAGTAAAGATTTCACCATTTACTATGTCCTCAAGGCAAATGATTGAACCCATGGTAAAAATAAATCTGTGGCATAATAACATGTTTCATGATAGGGTTTGTCATATGTAAAAGATAATGGAAAGCAAGATCTAGATAACTGTGCCAGACTCATAGAACTCTGGGATTATACATTCATCCACAGAACTGTTTAATCCTCGCTGGTAAGGTATAGTTGTTAGACTGTTAGAAAGAGGTAGACTAATTGTAATAATAATTACAATCTGGCCAGATATTATTTCTTTAAAGCAATCGATGATTGCCTGACATGTGCCAAACCCTGTGGAAGTTGAAGATGAACAAAGATCTATTAAATTGTCTTGGCTGTAACCCTGGAGGCCAAATTCAGATCAGATTGGGTCACGGTATCTGCCTTTGCTCTAGATCTATAATCAAGTCAAGCCAGGGAGAGAGGGGAAAAAAGTAACCAAGACAGCAGTTACCTAATTTGTCAGAGTTTCGTACCAAAAATTTCCTACAACCCTGGTTAACAGAATTTCATTTCTCCCTTGGCTCAGAAACAACCATTGCCCAGTTTATTTTAATTGAAAAAGCATTTAGCTAGTAATATAAAATTGTATGCTCCTTTATATGGTGCTTTTCCTAGGCTATCAGCTTCACAGTAAGGGAACTTCAGAATAGAATCTTCTCCTTTTAAGATACAGGGTGCAGAAATGTTTACAAATACTATGTGAATTTTTTAACTGATACTGATCATTCTTGCATTTACTGTCTTGCCAATTCTTAATACTCACAATCCTCTGCCTCTCTACCACCCATTTGAGAACCACTTTTGCTATCCTGAATTGCTCCCTCTAGTCTAGGCATGAAATAAAATTTGACTCTTGCCAAGCCTAAAGGGGATCTCTTCACCCTGTTCATCTGTAGTTCATTTATGGACTTCCTAGGATTTTTTGGCATGTCCCTAATAAAATAGGAAAACACACACACACACACACACACACACACACACACGCACACACACATACACATCACCATCATCTCTTATGCTTGTAGTGTGACTAAAGTTATACTTGTTCCTTTACTGGTTTTCCGGAACTCATCTAAATGGCCCAAGTTAATTCAAGCTTCTGGTAATAGTAATTCCATTCCTTTAATATTTAGGGCATGGTGCAGCAGACTTAGCACCATCAGAAAATGTTGTAGTATGCTGACAACCAAGTTTCCTCATCCCCAGAGTGAAGGAGTTATGTAATCACCACCAGTCCCAACTCACGGCACAATATTCCAAATTTGAATAAGCTTTATTAAACTTAGCCATATTTTTTTTCTCTCCTCAACACCTTCACTATAATTACCATGGTTTTTACAGGTAAAATGGAATCTTGCCTAATCTAAAATGATATAAAATGAATCAATAACAGAGGCTGTATGGAAAAACTCAAAGACAAACCTAGCTTCCTTGGTAAAGCCTAAGTTCTCTCTGTGAACAAAATTAAGGACCCTTTATTCAATCACTCGTACAACAAATATTATCGAGCACCTTCTCTTTCCACTGAGAACTGTCTTCTTGCTGTTTTGCCAGGTTGTGGGATTCTCACCAACAGCCAGAGGGCCCATTGAGAGGAGAAAGATTGCAAACAGACACCCTGTTGGCTTATCTTAGTCACAGATTTGTTTTATTTTGCCCACTTAAATTTCTTTTAATGGAATCTGTTTTTAACATGCTAGACTTGTACTGTTTTATATTAACAAAAATATTTGTATTTTCAGGCTCCATTGTAAGAATTGGAACCTCCAGAAATGCTGGGCCCACATCTCCCCATGGCAACGACTGCAGACTCATATTGACTGTCTCTGCGAGATGGGCCGTGTGCTCCTCAGTCTGCCACAGTGACTCAGACCACTCCCCACCCCACCCCAAGAATATGCATTAGGCATTTGAATTTATGATACTTGCTTGCTTTATCTAGAAAACTACTAACTATGAGGAAGATATAGGCAGTCTACACAATCCCTAGGGAATGAATGCACTAAAAGAAGAGAGTGGGAAAAGTAGGGGATCAGGGAACAATATGGAATCAGATTTCACCCAATTCACTGTTGTATGAGGTTTATCTCCCCAAATAAACTCCAATCAAGGAGCTGTCCTTTCCCCTAGACTTAGAGACCCTGTATAGAGATCTAACGGCTGTCAGTTGGGACCATGAAAGAATCAATCCCATCAACTTACTATCGGACAAATCATTTGCAGGAGTAACAAGTCTCCTGTAAAATGTATGATCCAGGCAAAATTGTGACACAGGTAAAGCTTGACTATGGTGCCATGGCAGAGAGATCTTAGGTGACTCCCATTGAATCCTATTTCCTGGTGTTCACAGCTTTATGTTATCCCCTCCTCTTGAGTGTGGGAGATACTTGTGGCTTGTTCCTAACAAACAGTATATGGCAAAGGTGTTGGGATGCCACTCCCTTGATTACATTATGTTATATAAGTCTAGCAGAATGGAGCTGGAGAATCTCCCTATGGGTTTGATGAGGGAATTTGTGATGTCAGAGAGGCCTACATGTCAAGGAACTCCAGGTAGCCTCTAGGATATGAGGGTGGTCTCCAGCCAACAGCCAGCAAAACATGGGGCCTTTAGTCATATAGTCATAAGAAAATGAATCCTTTCAACAACCTGAATGAACAGGGAAATGGTTCTTCCACAGTTGAACCTCCAGATGAGAACAGTCTAGCTGACACTTTTATTGAAGCTTTGTGAGCCCATAAGCAGAGGTTCCAGCTGATCTGTTCACAGATTTCTCATCCACAGAAGCTGTGAGATAATAAATGTGTTGTTTTGAGCCACTCCATTTGTGGTAATTTTATTATATAGTAATAGATCACTAATACAATGTCCTTCTGCCTTCCTTCTGTTCATCTCCTCCTTCTTTTTTGGTGTGCCACACCTCTGTGCAAGAGTTTCCATTGCTGCTATAAAAATTACCACAAATTTACTGCCTGAAAACAACATAAATTTATTACCTTATAGTTCTGTAGGCCAGGAATCCAAAATGGGTGGCATTGGGCCAGAATCAAGGTTTTGCTAGGGCTGTATTCCTTTCTAGGAGACTATAGGAGATAATCTGATTTTTCACCATTTCCAGCTTCTGCCCACATGCATTGGCTTATGTCCCCATTCCTCCAGTAACACTGGGCAGAGTCCTACTCACCTTGCTATCTCTCTAGTTCTCTTTCTATTCTGACTCCCTCTTCTACTTATAAGAGCCTACCAGGTAATCCAAGATAACCTCCCTATCTCAAGGTAAACTGATGAACAATCTTAATTCCATCTGCAAGCTTAATTTCCCTTTGTCACGTAACAATGTAACATGTGGGAATTAGAACGTGGACATCTTTGGGGGCCAATTTTTCTGCCTTCTACAGTTTGTGAAAACTATAAATTTAAAATGCAATCTGTGGGACTCACTGAAGGTCTGGTGCTAATAATTGATAGTGGTTTGTAGGGTTAACCCCAGCGGGGGAATTTGTATCCTAAAGAGACATCTTTAAAATACATAGAACTTTCATATCTAAGGAAAGTCCCTTAAAGAGGGGGTTTTCTGGCACTGGGACAAGTCTGTGAGAAAGATACACACACACACACACACACACACACACACACACACATACACACATTAAGCAAAGAAGCATTTAATGGCTCACAAATCACATCATTAAAAATGACTGCTTGTTCTTTCTACTTGTAAAAATAGTTCCCATTTTGGTCTTTATGGTCCATACCAGTATTATTCTGCTATCATAATCTAAATAGGTTAGTGGCTTTAGGCTCCAATGACGATTTAGCTAGAATAGAAAACTAGGAGGCTCCCTACAGAGCTGGTAGAAGGACTGCACCACCCTAGGGAAGAAGCAAAAGCAGTGAACCATCTCAGCTGTTACGACACCCAAGCAGCACTCAGATTCACGGCTCAGTTC
>NW_012138303.1:2247442-2250622 GCF_000956105.1 Propithecus coquereli
TGTTTTGTATTAATTTGAGGTATCTATTGTTTTACATATTAAATTAATCTTGGTCTTGAGACAGAACTTCATACACAATATTAAAATATGAGGCCTGGGATTTGATATTAGTGATGCTATGATTTCATAATTCAGCCTGGTTTGCCTGGATGTCATTTGAAAGGCTTGGAGAGGTCCCAGAGGGCCAGCTTCGAGAAGCCAGGGTTAAATTGGAGACAGAGCAGAGGGCTTTAATATTCAGCAGCAATACCCAAAGGCCCGTTGGCACTTTGCGGGTTTGGAACAGGAGCCTGCTGAGCAGGGATGTGGGAAAGGCGTCCACAGGCCCCCGAGTGTTCAGAGCATAAAGTGATGTCTGCAGAACCGGAATATTCTTACGCAAACTTCAGAATCAAGGATGACTTCCTGTTTCAATGAAGATAATTATTTATTCATCAACTATTTACTTGGTGCCTTCTCTTTAGTAGGTGCATAGACACAAAGGTTAAAATAAGATTTTACAAGCTAAAAATGGACACAGGCAAATCACTAGGCAATTGTGCTTTAATGTGATAAGGGCTGTGCCAGGAGTAAGTACAGAGTACTTTAAGAGCCCATTAATACATCTCAGCAGCCCAACATTTTCTGGACTTATTTGGTCATGGAATCCGTTTTTTAAAAAAGTACTATTAATATCCCTTTAAACTCTGTTCTAATACATAACTGCAGATGTAACAATGACAAAGTTAACTAAGAGGTGGTGGTGAAGGTTAAAAATTCAACCCAGCTCTATATCCCCAGCCAGAAAAACAAAGCAAAGTCTCCTCACCCTCTCCGGCCCCCTCTGCACCTCTGCCGCAGAAGCTTCTTGCTGAGTGTTCTGAGAGCCATCTTTGTCCTGGGGCTGGATGCTACAGGGGTCTGCCTGAATGGCAGCCACCCCATGGTCAGGAGCTCAAAATAAATGAACAAGAACTTTCTGAGGACCAGCGGTAGCTCCAACGTTTTGATATTTTTAGTTATTCATTTGAAATAGTGTAGGCACTGTTATTAGCCAGCTAACCTGGCTAAGTATCACATCAATAAATGTTAATGTGTAAATATCCACATCAATAAAATTTATTCAGCACCTCTCTCTCCATTTCAGCGGTGATGATAACCGGAACTGCAATGACCTGTAGAAAATACAAAGTTTTTAATATATTTAAAGCACTTTATTATTATTGCTACCAAGAAAACATCAAGAAAAAAACAGAAGTTACTTCTCTCATCCCCCAGGACTTGTAGCATTCTGGACCAACAGGGATTATGGGAAAATCACACCTCCAAGCTTTCCCTCACCTCCTCTTTCCCAGCTGAGAGTTAAGATGGGTTTAGAGAATGGAGTTAGAAGAGGTGACAGGTAGTCTCTGCTACCTCTTTTTAGCAGTGTGACTCAAAGCATATCATGTATGAGAAAATTAGTGATTGTCAGGCCCACCTTAATCAAAATTATTAAATTTAGAAATAAGATACTGTGTGCACAAGTGCTGCATGGACCATAATATTCTAAATCATTATTTTATGCACTTTTATAACCTCTGTTCTAGCTAAGACACGGCGATAGTTGCTGGGATACAGCAATGAGCAAGAAAGATGCAGTGTCCGTCTCCACGGAGCTTGCAGTCCAGCAAGCAGGACAGGCTGTGACCTGTGACCTGTGTGGGTGCACAGGGTCCTGTACTCAGAAGGGTCTGCCTTTCTGCTGTCACTGTCTTGAAATTCTCAATAATTTTGAATAATTCACCCTATATTTTTATTTTGTGCTTGGCCTCACAAAATATGTATATCTATTCTGCTGGTAGGTGCAAGAAGTGATAGCTGAAAAGAAAGCATAAAGTGTTCCGCCATACTAAGGAAACAAGTGAAGGGCACAGAAAGAAGATGGAGGAACACACACTCAAAACAGAGACAGGGTGGTGAGGTTCCCGTGTCTGCTCCGGGTGGATGAAGAAGAGAGAGACCGATGGTAGACATATGACAAAGGAAGTCTGGAAGTTTGCCAATAGACTAAGTAGAAATATCCTTTAGCAACGTAAATAAATAAATACAGAAAAGACAAGCGGCTGAGATCAAAATGAAGGAAAGGAAACGAAGGAAAAAATCACACCTAAACCCAACAGTGGCCATGTCGATGTGAGTGCACAGGAGGAGAGAACAGTTAAGGCAAGTACATGTGAAGACGGGGACAGAGTGTGGGACAGTGAAGGGTCAGAGCCACATTAGCAGGAGGAGCTGTGCCACCTGTCAGTCTAGCTGTGCCTAGACCACCAGTGACTTGGAACCGAGGTAGGATTCCTTATGAATGGTCCCTCCCACAAAGCAGGGCTCTTGCTTTATAGTTTCATAGCAAGATCTGCTTTGGACATCAGCCCCACCAGAGGCCCCGGATCTGGGTAGTTATGTATACCGTGCGTTTTGAAACTCATTGCTCTTCTCTCCAAATCATCATGTACAAAAGCCTGGGTTATATGTTCTGTTAATTCCCTTGGTCATTTTTCATTGCTGAAAAATGGTCAGTTCCTGCTAATCATAACAATCACATGACTGTAAGCTGGGTAATACTGATCTCTATCCTTATGAGCTTACAGTCTGAGAAGGGAAAAAGATATGAAAATAAATAACATATTGTACAGTATGTATTAATACAATAACAGAGGAGTATAACAGAGGGGATGATTAGCTCTGCTTAGGTGTATTAGGAAGCTATACCAAGATTTCCTTTCACCCTACCTTAAGCAGGGTCTTGAGATATGCATAGGAGTTTGCCAGGTAGAAAGGTGGATTAAGTGCACCCTAAGTGATGTGAGAATATTATCATCACTTAAGGAAACACAGAGGTTGAATTTTTAATTAAATCTCACAGGAAAATTAAAAAAAAAGAATTAAAATAAAGTGGTGCATGAGCAAAATCTCCTTTTCATCATAAATTCTACACTTGTCTTCTACTTCACACACTCTCCTCAGAACTAAGTACATATTCCAGGTGAATAGCATGAGTTGGAAGTGACACTTTTCTCCTTTCTTTTCATGTAATTCTAATATCCTAATATTTTTCAACAAATCACTAAATTGGTAGCAAAGATATATGATGCCATTTTCTTTACAAAATCTTCGTAAAAATACAGGATTCTCCCCAGCACTTTGGGAGGCTGAGGCGGG
>NW_012138303.1:2250746-2251237 GCF_000956105.1 Propithecus coquereli
TAGAAGGACTGCACCACCCTAGGGAAGAAGCAAAAGCAGTGAACCATCTCAGCTGTTACGACACCCAAGCAGCACTCAGATTCACGGCTCAGTTCTGTGACTCCCCAGCGTGTATCAATTATCTCAATGGCGGTTCCAAATTCTCCAATATGTCGCCAAACAAAATCAATTAGAATGGCTTTAATTAGCCTTAATTATATTATTACTATTATTTTACGTGCTCCTTTTGTGAGGTTGATGAGAAAATACTTTCAGAGAAACAAACTAACAGGAAAATGAGGTATACAAGGGGTAGAAAGTATTTGGACATTAACTGTCTATATGTCTGCATATTTGTATTTCTGTGATTGAAAATAGGTCAATGGTCAATTATAAATGATTGTGGCATATACACACATTCTGAGACAGGGCCAAGAACCATACACTCTGATTTATCTCTCTTCAAAATAGCTATTTCCTCCCCAATAGACACACAGCCAAGGGAAAAAAAA
>NW_012138303.1:2263947-2265946 GCF_000956105.1 Propithecus coquereli
TCTGAAGAAGTGTTATCATCTAGAATTATGTCCTATTATGATAAATGTTCCACGTGCATTTGAAAAGAATATACGTTCTCCTGTTGTTGGGTGAAGTGTTCTATAAATGTCAATTTGGCCAGGTGAGGTGATGGTATTGTTTAGGTCTTCTATGTCCTTATAATGTATGTGTATATGCATTATACCTATGAGGTCTGTCCAGAAAGTATCCAGCCATGTAATATGAAAAATAGAGACATTTATTGAAGAAGATACAAGATACAAGAAACATTGTGCATACATTGTACAATGAAACATTGAACAATGATGCCTCATTCCCCATCAAAGTAGACACCTTGGGACCTCACACAGTTCTCCGGGTATCCCTTAACCTAACCCATACACATTCAACATTCACAGGTGTTCTTCTTGTTGCAGGCCTTCCAGATTGTCGATCACTTTCAACTGATTCTTTACCATCTTTGGTCAAGCATGTGTGGCACACTTTTGTTTGTGCTGCACCCATTGCATCATCCCCGAAAACCTTCTGAATCATCTGAACAGTTTCTGCTGAGGAATGTTGAAGTTTAACTCAAAGTTTGATGCAGATTCGTTGCTCTACTTGCTTAGTCATTTTGAATGCGAAGGCCACACGGTACACATGCTCACTCGACAGCATCTAGCACCCCACTGACTAGTACAGTGAAGAGTCATTGTTCACGCGTGTGTGTTCCAATCCGCTCTCCTTGGCTGCCAGGTTACATCGACGTGGTGCAAACCATTCTCATTATATTAACAATGGCTGGATACTTTGTGAACAGATCTTGTATACATATATACATGTATATTCATATTCTACCTGTTCTATCAATGAGAGAATATTATAATCTCTATTATATAATTGTGGATTTGCTATTTGTCTTTTTAGCTCTCATAGTCCATGAACTTTGAAATTATGTTATTAAGCACAAACATTTCAGATTCTATGTCCTCTGATGCATTAATCCAGCTATTAACATGAAATGTCCCTCTTTATCTCTGACAACATTCCTTGTTATGAGGTCTATTTGTCTTATATTAATATATCAACTGTAGCTTTCTCTTGATTAGGGATTCCATGATACATATTAATATTTTCTATCCTTTTACTTTTTATCTTTATATATTTAAATTTGGTTTCATATAGACAGCATTTACCTAGATCTTATTTTTTAATCTAACCTGATATTCTTTTTTTAAAAAATAAAGTGTTTAGGCCATTTACATTTGATGTAATTACCAATACAGTTAGTTTAAACCTTCCATTTTGCTATTTGTTTTCTATTTTTCTAAGCTTTTATTTACTCCTTTTTTCCCCTCTATTTTTGACTTTCTAAAAAGAATTGTATGTATTTTAGAAATTTTTCTCCCCACTATTGACTTATTAGTTATATCTCCTTCTTAAAAATTTTTGACTGTGTTTGTTCTAGGGTTTACTATATATATTTTTAACTTATCACACTCTACCTTCAAAGTATATAACACCATTTTGTATATGATGTAAGAACACTACAAAAATATATTTTAATTTACCCTTTCCTATCCTTTATGTTTATAGATTTTACTTTGACATAAGCTATAAAACCCCAAATTCAATGTTATTGCTTTTGCTTTAAACATTCAATTATCTTTTAAAGTGATTAAGATAAGTTGAAATTTTCTCTTATATTTGTTCACTTATTTACCATATCTAGTGCTATTCATTTCTGTGTGTAGATGTGAATTTCAGCTGGCATTATTTTCCTTCTGCCTGAAGAATTTCTTTTAATATTCCTTGAGGTGCATATTTGTTGGTGATGGATTCCCTCATCTTTTATTTGTCTTACAACATCTTTATTTTTATGTCTTTATTGAAAGGTATTTTTGTTCAGCATAAAATTCTAGATTTGTTTAAACTTATAATTTCTTAAAGTTGAACTTCATTGTCTTCTGGCTTGCATAATTTCTGATAAGAAATCCATTTTCTTTCATATCACTGTTA
>NW_012138303.1:2265996-2267416 GCF_000956105.1 Propithecus coquereli
GACATCTTTGAATCATTAAATGTGGGTATGGAGGATATCATATGTAGGACTGATAAGCTAGTAACAAAATATTCTCTCAGCGAGTTTAGTACAATTAAAAGGGAAAAGATCTCTAGTTTCTCTAATATGCTAAGAAAAACAACACGTAGTATTGCTTTCTGAGCGCTTTCCAAGAGGACATTACTGTATAAACCAAAGGCTTATCCCTAATGTTTAAAGACGGAAGAGTGATCAAAGGACAAATACCAGGGCAATTGTCCTAGTTATTTCCTAAATATCCAAACAGATGTGGATTCAAGTGCACGCTCTAGTACAAGTCACATAATACTGGACTATTTATTTTCAGTTACTTTATTTTTACTAGGTAATACATCAAATGAGTTCAAAAGTCAAAAAGAATAAACTCAGTACAAACAATTTCACTCTTATCTCTAGAGCAAAGTACTCTTTTTTAACAGCTTTATTGAGATATAATTTACATACTATACAATTCACCTAGTTAGTGTTTACAATGAAAAGTTTTTAGCATATTCACCGAGTTGAGAAACCATTGCCACAATTTAATTTTATTTCTTTTTTTATTTCAACATATTAAGGAGGTAGAAATGTTTTTGTTACATGGCTTGAGTCAGGGCTATAAATGTGCCCATCACCCAAATTTTAGAATATCTTCACCACCTGAAAAAGAAATCCCATGCACATGGGCAGTCCTTCTTTTCCATTTTCCTCTCCCTAGATCCCAGACAACACTAATCTATGTTACCTCCCTATGGACCTACGAATTCTTAGCATTTCCTATAAATGGAATCCTACAATACGTGGTCTATTGCAAATGGTTTCTTTCATTTAGGATAAGTATTCAAAGTTCGCCCATGTTATAGCATGTATCAGTAATTCATTCCTTGTGATGGCATAATAAGTTTTTTTATATGTAGGAACATATTATATTTTATTTGTTTATCAGTTGATGGAAATTTGAGGCTTTTTGGCTATTTTAATTAATGCTGCCATGAACACTTTTGTACAAGTTTTTGTGTGGACAAATGTTTTCATTTCTCTTGGGTATATACGTAGAAGTAGAATTTCTGAGATGTGATTATGTTTAATTTTTTGAGGAACTGCCAAACTGTTTTCCAAAGTGGTTGCACCATTTTACATTTCCACCAGCAATGTATGAGGATATCAATTTTTTCACCTCCTCAACAACGCAGGTTTTTGTCTGTTTTTTTGTTTGGTTTGGTGTTTTGGTTTTTTGGATTACAGCATTTCTAAAGGGTGTGAAATCATATCTCATTGTGTTTTGATTTGCATTCCCATAATGATTAATGAGGTTGAGTATTTTTTCTTATGCTTTTTGTATACCTTCTTTGAAGAAACGTTTATTCAGACCTGTTGCCTATTTTTTAATTGGGCTATGTAT
>NW_012138303.1:2279252-2282099 GCF_000956105.1 Propithecus coquereli
GCATCATTTGCCTTTTGCTAAAGAAAAAAAAGAGAGAGGTGAGTCTCTAATAAGGTAATAAAAATGTGCAAATAAAAATGTGTGGTCACAGAGGCTTTTTCAAGTTTGTGATTTATCACCGCAGCTACTCCCTAATAGATGGACCACCGGTCTCCTAAGCGCGATCCAGTGACGGGTGCTCAAGGAGCATTAGCCCCCACAGAGTCCTTGTCCAGCAGGTATGGGAAAGCCAGGCTCACCTCACACCCGCACAGCCGGGAGGGAGCCTGCTATTTGCCATCCTTCGTTCAGAGGAGCACACTTCCCCCGCTTCTGAGCAAAGCCTTTCTCTCTCAATCCTCTTCTGGTCTCTTTACTAAGTTCTTCGGTTTGCACAATGGCTGCTTTGTCCTTTCTTTGACCTCTACTCTGGGATAAATGAACCAAAGACTGGGATAGCCTCTTCCTGTGTGAGTTCATCTGCTTCACCAGAGGAAGGGGAGAAGGCAGAGTGGGCTCTGGTTTCATCCTCCTCAACCTCCATTTTTCACCTCTTTTAAATCCCTCACTCCCCTGGGTGAGCCCTGCTTTCGCTCCGATGTCAGTGCCTGGGTCCAGCCTCCCCCTCTCCAGCCCCTTTACTTCCGTATTAACACACTGAGCCCCTCGTGTTTCAGGAAGTTTGTGAGGGCAGTTGGCGAGGTGAATTGTGCTCCCTGACAAGTATGCAAAGCATTCTATGATATAGTAGATCTGGAAGCCCCTATTATAGGAGATTTACTATTTTGTTCTAAGGTTGCACTCCAGGTTGAAATTGGCTGACAAGGTCTCAGCTTGAGTAGGATTTATTCCTACATATTAAATTATTTTTTTAATTAGTTCAATACCCAGGTCATTTCTAAACCAAAGAAATGTGAAATAAATAAGTTCCTGAAGTAAAAAAGAAAACAGGCCACGGTTTGAGTTAGTTGCTAAGTTTATACAAAAATGTTTGCAGCCCCCAGGCCGTTACATATGTACTTCTATACATTGGCTTAAGCGCTAAGGAGCCACATAACAGCCTTCACAAATGAATTCCAATCGCTACCAGCCTCTGGCCTCTGATTACAGATCAACTTTTTTTTTTTTTTTTAAGACAGGCATAAAGTACATGTAAAATCTTTGGCAGGAAGGCAGAAACTGGGCCTTTTCAGTCTATCTGAAATCCTTTCCGCATCCCTGGTTCAGGGAGTATGTAAGCGTGGGAGAGGTGGAAAGAGGGCGTCTGCGCCTGGCAGATTGTGGGGAGGAGGTATTATTGCCCGCGCGCGTGCACACACAGACACACAAACCCCAGATGGTAACTAGATGAGGGAGAGAAGCCAACAACACCAGGAGTTATTTTGGGAACAAAACTAGGAATCTGCATATGGCTAGATTTTTCATCTTAAATGTTGCTCTTGCAGATGACAAGCTCCTCCGTGGGGTAGAAGCCAGTCCATTGATCAATTCAAACGAATTTCCTAGATCCTAATGCTTTGGAAGTAGGAAGAAAGAGGTGATGGTCCTTTGAACAGACCCAAGATGTTGCAGGTCCCCAGGAGAGGCCCTGTTATTTTCCCACAACCCTCTTTTCTCAGTGTAGATATGCAAGGACCAATAATGGCAGAGAATGGTTCAAAGTCGTATCGTAGAAATTTATTAGTTTCTTTCAGCCTTTGGTGGCTGATTAACTGCGTTGGTTATGGGAGAAAAAAAAAAATGTTTGATCTGCCTTGCAATTAGCTTTGCAAATGTTCCACACTCACCAACTGCACCCTAAACACTGGTCAATGAATTCACAATTTCATGCTGTTTAGGAAAAGAAAAAAAAAAAGGAGAAGAATGTGAATGGCACAACACAAATTCTCTACTACTCTTATTCCCACTAAACAACCCCAAACACAGCACTGTGTAAATGGTGTGGTATTAAAATAATTTATTAACTTCATCTTTATAGATATATCAATGTTATTATTATCCATGAGTAAAATACATAAAAAGATTACCTCCTTTTCTCCAGTTCTAGCTTCCTAATCAATCACTAAATATCTCTTGAGGGCCGCTACAGGAGGAGTGGTGTGAGTTTCAGGAGTAGTCTCAGTTTCCAATACCATTATTTATCGGAAATGCAAGAGAAAGCTTTTTTTTGTCACATTGCTGCTTGAAAAACTTGATGCTTCCATGACTCAGAAAGGGAGTTTCAAACCAAGGAATAATTTGTCTCTTCTAGCATGAGGTAAAATGCCACTGAAATAATGTGCCAAGCTCTGTGCCAAGCACTGGGCACACAACAGTGATGGAGACATGGGGACTGAGCTCAAGGAGCTCGCAGTCTAGAGATGAAGATAAGCACATAAATACTAATTACAAGCTTTTGTTCTAAGTGGCTTACCAGATGCATCTATTTGATGCTATGAGAACACAGGAGAGTGAGTCATGAATGAGAGTGAGGAGTACGGTAATGGTTCCTGCCCAATTTCATATCCTCAGAGCTAGGCTGACCTCAGTGCTTACATAATTAAATTCTCATTGCCCTTATAGAAAATTTGGGGATGGCATGGTATGCACAAGGCTTTGCAAAACTTTTATAACAGATGGTGTAGCATGCATCTATTGTTTTATCCAGTAGGTATACTTCCTACTTCGTTCTGAAAACAGCACCCCCTTTAGGGAGAGAAATATTGTTCTCCTTGTCTTCAGATACGTGGTTTTAGTAGGGGTAGTCTGTAGTCACTGCATCCCCGAGGTCTTTAATTGAAACCATGGAAAGATAAACAGTCCCTATTGAGTAGAAAGATGTTAATACAAGCCTGTGATCTCTCAGTGGATATCTTTCCAGCTCTTGAA
>NW_012138303.1:2282149-2284062 GCF_000956105.1 Propithecus coquereli
ATGCCTGGTAATTTTTGTTTGGATGCCAGGCATTTTGAACTTTATGTTGCTAGTCCTGGATTTTTGTTGTTATTGTTATCATTCCTATAGTTTTAGACTTTGTCCTATAAGATAGTTAAGTTATTTATTATTAGTTTGATCCTTTTGTGTCTTGCTTTATGCTTTGTTAGCGCAAACCAAGGGCATTCTTTAGTCTAGACTAGCTAATTTATTCCCACTAACAAGGCAATACCTTTGTGAGCTCTCTGCCAAATGACCCATGCTTTACAAGGTCTTTCCACTCTGGCTCTTACAAATATAAGCTATTCCTAGCTCTCTATGAGCTCTAGGAATTGTTCAGCATATTATTTTCCAGTGGTTCTTTACAGGTTTTTTTTTTGTTTGTTTGTTTGTTTTTTATTTCAGCATATTATGGCGGTAAAGATGTTTAGGTTACGTATGTTGCCCTTGCCCCCCCCTCCCCCCCAAGTCCAAGTTTCAAATATGTCCATCCTTCGGGTGGTGCACATTGCACTCTTTGTCTTTACAGGTTTTTTTGTTTCTTGTGTGTCTACAGATTAATACTCAATCAATGGTTCAAAGGGACTCCTTTGCAGATTTCCAGAGATGTCTCTATGAAATTCTTATTTTCTGGTATGCTGTTTCAAAAATTCTAGCTACTTTACCTTCCATAAGGGCCAATCTCAGTCTCTTCAAATAAGCAAGAGCATTACACTCTCTTTGGATCTTCCCACTCTGTGCTGTGCCGTGAAGACTTCAGGCAGTAAGCTGAGGCAACGTAGAGCTTCTTTCATTTGTTCCCCATTTCTCAGGTATCACAGTCCAGCATTGTCTATTGTTCAAAGACTAAAAATAGTTATTTCATATATTTTGTCTACTGTTCTCTTTTTAATATGGAAGGGTAAACATGATGTCTATTACTATATTGTGGCTGAATGTGACATTTCACATTGTTATTTCTGATAGTTATCTTGGGCAAAGTTATTCACCTCTGTAAGCCTTAGTTTTCTTTTTTATAAATTAGGAATAATAACATATATTTCACAGAATTATTGTGATAAAAGTATCTAGTATAGAAATACATTGTAGTAGTTATGTGATACATAGTTATTTCTTTGCATTTCTTTTCATAATCAAGAGACATAGTACTTCTCTGCAGACCCAAATCACTTCCTATGCTGACAAAAGTCAACTGAAGCGAATTTTTTCTCTTAACAACGTCCCTGCCAGCCCCAGCCTAAAGTGATCTCCCCTTCCTCTGAAATCTTTTAGCGAGTATTTTCTGTACAATTTGTTCAGTAATTAATCATAGGTGCTCTTTAATAGCCTAGCTACTGTTGTCTAGAAATGCTATTTAAATCCTTTATATGCATATCTAGAAATGCTATTTGAAGCCATTATTGTTGGATATTATCTAATGTGTGTAAGTCTCTGTACCCAATAAGATATAAGGTTTCATGAGGGTGCATAACTCATCATATATGTGTTAATATCCCTACAGCTCCTGAATCAGTACCTAGCACATGAAAGCAAAATTATTAATTTAGTTTTAATAACGTGTGGTCAAAGGAGCCATTTATTCCTCCATATTTTCCCTACCTTTTATCTTTCCCTTGAACTGGAAATTTCTAAGAAGAAACAACATTTTAATGAATGATAGTGTGGATTTGGAAACCAATTACCTCTCAGTGACTTCCATGGAAATTGGATGTTTGCTGGTCATGTGATGATTGGTATGACTAAAAACTCCTGCAAACTTCTGAAAATTCCCCTGCATTCTATGGCCCTGGCACAAAATTCAGGTACTTATAACTATAATCTGATTACAGTAACACAGAATCAGAATCTATTGTCTGAAACTATCAATGTTGGTCCCAGTCACGTCCTTTGAGGTAAGCAATAGTGAGAGTGCT
>NW_012138303.1:2287442-2295495 GCF_000956105.1 Propithecus coquereli
AAATAGAAATGAGAAAGAGAGAGAGAGAGAAAAAAAAAAAAAAGCACAATGGAGTTCACAGTCCTGGTCTGGTTTTGGCATCCCTGAGGCCCAACTAGACCTCTATATTCCCTACTTTTGATTATGGGGCCAAAATATTTGGCTTTGCTTCAGCTAATTTAAATAGGTGTTTGCCTCATCTCCACGAATTCTAACTAATTTAGACGGCCAACAGTGTCAATGCTAGGATTTCTCCAAAAACCAGAATCTATGCAGATTTGGTTTGGTATTAATTCACTAATCTACAGGTGAGAGCTACTTTTGCAGACTTCAGTTACCTGGTGTTAATGACAGAGCGTTGCCATTATTTCTAGCAGGATCCTATTCTAGGCTGCATTAAGCTATGGCAGACCACAAAGAGAGTACTGGGATAAGAATGGTTTACAACTCAGCGGGAATAGAGAGGAATGTGCTGTCTCCTGAATCCTGAGCGCACATTCTCTTCTGAAATGTGAGCTAGAGACTGAGTGTAACACCCTACTCCAAAAATATGGCTCTACTATTGCAACAGAAATTTCTGTCTAGCAATGTCAGTAGGTAGGCAACCGAGGCAGCTATTTGAAAATAGATTGGGAAAATAGGACTGGCCTTATTTTCTAGAACTTCAAATGAGTATGTCCAGAGCTAAGCTTACCATTGGCTGTCTCCAGTATGTTTCTCTTCCAATATTCTTCATCGCATTTGCTGGTAACACAATATACCCAGTCACACAAATTAAGAAATGGAGGCTAACGAATGGAGCGAGCTTCCTCACCCACCCACCCACACAAACCAACTAACCACCAACCAAGCCAATCCAAACCAACAAGAAAAAAAATAAACACACACACATACACGCACACACGCGCGCGCGCACACACACACACACACACACACACACACACACACACATTTCATTGCTTCTTTCCTCCTCTACTACTAATTTCCTGGTTAAGACCCTCGACATTTTTTGCCAGGTCTTTTAACTGTTCTCCCTGGTTCCATTCTTGTCCTCCTCTAATCCATATTTCACACAGCTTTTGAGCGATTTGTCTGAAATGCAAATATGATCTGGTTACTCTCCTATTAATAATTGTGCAAGAGTGTCTCATCACTATAGGAGCCTTAGTGTGGCAGAACAGCCCAGCTCCATCTCAGAGTCATCGGTCCTGCCTGCCTTGCCACTTTCATGACCTGCCACTCCCCACCTTGACGTTTTCACTCCAGCTCTTGTATTCTTCTTGCAGTTCCCTGCTCATGTGATTCTTCTTTTCCTGGAATACTTTTGTTTAGGCCAGGATTAAGGCATTCAGAGCCCCTAAGCTTGGAAAAAATTAGGATGCTTCATATAAAATTGAGAATTTAACAATACTAAAATATAAAACAAGGCCAGCATTGTGTTCATTTTTCCTTAGTGATTCCATTCTCCCTCTACCCACCCCATTATATCAAATACCCATAGGAAGTTCTATGATATCTGTGGTATATTATGGTCTGGGTTAAACAGTGGAATAAGGACTCTTGGTGGATTTCCAAACATTGAGTAGATGGGGCGTCTGAAGTCCCAACTTGCAATTTCTTGTGCCTTGCCCTTTCTCCTGGTAATAGACCCATGCATCTTTCCCTGAGAATACCTTTCAACTCATCAGGGAACAGAAGGGAGAAACAGCCCATGTGTGGAGCCCTTCCTGATAATGCTATTGCCTGCCTAGAAGGATAGCTTGATTTTTTTCCCCCAAGCAATTACTTAAATGGTGTTTTGGCCCCTTTTTCTCTAAAGCAGGACATAACCTTTATTGACATTGTGGCTGCTGCCACATCTGTTAAGCTGACAGGGAGAAGGAGCTGGCCTGATCCTTATGATGGATTTGGCGTTGTCAAACCTCAAGCACAATTTGTCACCGGGCAAAAGGGAGCCTGTTGCCAGTGGGAGGTTCCCTAATCCTTGCAACGTGGGGGAGGAGGAGGACCATGCTCCTCCTTCTCCTAGCACCAAAGTCTCAATGTCAGCTCTGAAGTGAACCAGAGAGAGGTTCAAAGCTCATTTCAGGAAGGGTTTCTTGTTTTTGCCAGCTGTTGATCATAGGAACTAGACGCAGCTCACAATGCCCCAAGAAGAAAATGTCCCCTGTACCTATGTAGAAGTCCCATAAATATAACTCCCAGAGACAAAAACAATAAGAAAATGAGAAAGAAAGTACCTGGGCAAGATCTACTGAACAGAGAGAGCCATGGCTGGAGATGCATGTCAGTCCATGAATAACATGCTGCAGGCTTCACATTAGATGTAAGTTCACCATGTGCATTTTGTAGAATAAGCTCTGTCTAAGCCCACAGCCTAGGACTTCTCCACTCCAGTACAGAGTACTTTATGATTTAGCAATGTTGACTGGACTTGGCATTCAAAAGAGACTATGGTTACAGACCCTACTGAACTGAGGTCCTCTGGAGGCAATAAAACACTGGGGAGATGCTATCTTGTGGATTTGGAGTATGTCATTCACTTGAAAGTCAAGGAGACAGCTGATTTAAAGTTTCCAGCTAGGTCACAGAAAAGTCAGTAGCGGCTGCTTCCAGCCGAGTTCAGAGTCTGAATATTTATGGTGTCAATCTGAAATCCAGATAACCACAAATAATATAAATCCATTAACTCCCCCTCCACGAGAAAAGCTTTTTGGCTGCTAATGCCTTGATTGCTAGGTTACTGAAGGACTGGTGCATGGATTTGTTGCTTTGGGGCTTTCTCTCTTTTTTTCCTTCTCCCTCTTTCTCTCTCCCTCTCTCTCTCTCTTTTTCAATATCCACACCTTTTCTAGTGACTGTGCACACTTGTGCCAAGCTGCTCTAAGCTGATTGAGGTAATTTCCCCCCCCCAAATTAAACAGAACAGCAATGCTAGAAATGTCTGGCCTCTTACATCCTTTATTGTTGGAATGTGACTTTGTTAATCCATCTGAGAACCACAGTACCGGATTATTCAGAGTTTCTACCATTTACATAAAGAGCATACATTACCCAGGTCACCCGATCATCACACTTGAAGTCCCCTTGTTTCCTCCGTTGTAAATAGCTCACCTATCAAATAACAATCACATCTGTTTCAGCCACCCCAGAAAGCAGTCAACTGAGAGTGCAAGTGATTTGATAGAAAGTAGCACGATCCTTTACAGATTAGGTGACATTTATATATGTGATCTTGTTTGAGCTTTACAACAGCCTGTTTTCAGTGAGGAAGCTGTAGTTCGGCCGCCAGCTGGGATTACATAGCCACATTAAGAAGGATTTGAAGCTCCTACCCAGAGAAACTGGCACAGGGAACAATTCACCAAAGTGGAGGGTTGGATAGTTCTCTCTTAGGGCAGACTTCAGAATGGGCTTGGTTAGTAGACTTTGGCAGAGAGCAAGACAGGGACTAGAAGTGTCACGGCTTCTTCAGAATTTGTCTAGTGAGTGTTCTGGTTCTTACCAGAAGACACTCATGCAGGTTGTTTTTAGAGACTAGATCTTGCTCTGTCACCCCAGGCTAGAGTGCAGTGGTGTGATCTTGGCTCACTGCAGCCTCAAACCCCTAGGCTCAAGAGATCCTCCTGCCTCAGCTCCTGAGTAGCTGGGATTATAGGCGTGCACTACCATGCCCTGCTAATTCTCTAATTTTTTTTGTAGAGAGGCGACTCCTTGCTATGTTGCCCAGGCTGATCTTGAACTCCTGGCCTCAAGTAATCCTCTTGCCTCAGCCTCCCAAAGTGCTGAGATTACAGGCATGAGACACCCCACCCACCCCTATTAATAATAGAATTACCTTGATCATACTAACATGGTCTCTGCCTGGTTAATTTGTTGTATATTGGAGACTTACCTGAGGGCTGGGGTCTCAGGAACTCAGGGTAGGGATGGGAGGACCACACAGAAAGGCTTCTCACTACGCCGGGGAAGCCGCCTCCCCAACCCCCCGGCCCTGGGGAAAACCCCCCGAAGGGGGCCAACCCCCCCCAAACTTTCCCTGGCCCCCCCGCAAGGGGGACCTTTGGCAACAGAAGGGGGCCCCGAACAACAAAAAGGCCAAAGGGGGCCCGAACCAAAAAAACCAAGCCTCCTCTGGACCCAGAAGAACACCAAGCACATGGCTCGGGACAACGCACACAGGGAATGACACAGGCAAGGTGCTGAAAAATGCACGGCCATGCAGATCCAGCAGGAGGTTATCAGAGCCTATGGCTGTGCTGCAGCCGCACGGGAAGGTGTCCTTAAGTTTGCCTGCTTGGTCCAGGCCTGTGACGCCCAAGATCCCGCGATGGCCAACCTGTCAGGCAAGCTGAAGGCGCCGTTCCTGCCGCCCATGAACGCTGCCCCTTCTGCTTCCGGTGGCAGCATCATGCCCCCTGAAGGTTGGCCCTCCCCTGTGCCACTGCCTGGGAAGGGAAGATCTTGATGTTCCAGAGGATAATAAATGGGCTTGTGACATAGAGGGGGAAAAATAAAAGACAGGGACAGGAAAGGGCAAAAGTGGCAACGAAAAACGATAACGGCATGATCTGAGGGGATGGGGAGCCACATAGAGCCCTCATCTGAGTTGAACCACTCCTGACCTGGACTTCTTTACTTCAGAAATGTTATCGTGATCTTGAAGACAGTTGGTAAAATTCAACAATCGTTTCTTTTGCTCCTGCCTCTCTCACCATCTCCATTGTACCATGCCACCCTGCGTTAGATACCGGAGTGTGAATGGTAGTGGAGGACTCCCCGGCACCAGGAAAAGTATAGCCTTAGGCAAAATAACGTGGGCCTACCCAAAGCCTTCTAAACAATAAATGAATCTCGAAAACGTTATAGGATCAAACAATTAAACACACTCACAACAGCCTGGCATATGACACGCAAGGCCCTTCTGGAACGCTTGTTCTCAAGGTTGAGCTAAGAGCTGGGCAACACTCTCTGTGCAAACCAATCACTCACCAAAGTTTTTTAAAAAATACAGATTTCTGGTCCTCATACCCAGACATCCAGATTCAACTTGGCTGGGGTAAAGCTTGGGCAGCAAATTTTTTAAAAGCATCCTGGAAGATTTTAATGTGCAGCAGGATTAGGAATCACTAAGTTAGAGATTCCAATTTTGTGGATTTAAGAGCTCGGGCTGTTTGAAGGATTTTTATGCTCACTAATAAGTAATACTTCCATGGCACACATTTGCCAGGCACTGTTTTAAGTATTTTACATACATAAATTGACGTATTTCTCGCAACAACTCTATGAGAAAAGTCCTTTTATTATCTCCATTTTAAAGACAATGGAACTGAGATACAAAAGTGCTAAGTCATTTGTCCAGAGTCACAGAGCTGGTTGTTAGCAGAACTGGGATTTGCTCTAAGTTACTATAGCATAGTGAGGTCTGAGGGCCATTCACTTCGAAGTTGGAATGTCAGGACTTACTGAAGATCATGAGGGAATCGGGCTCTCTAATCCTTGTGTTTCCATTTAAGGCATGTGTCTGTTGACTTGTGTGCAATAGGGATCAGTGAAAATAGTTGGAATAGTCTCCCCTTAGTCTCTCAGTCCAAGTCTCAGGGTTTAGAATCTACTTATGCAGCCTCTGTTTCTTTCTTTCTTTCTTTCTTTCTTTTCTTTCTTTCTTTCTTTCTTTCTTTTTCTTTCTTTCCCCTTTCTCTCTCTCTTTCTTTCTCTCTCTCTCTTTCTCTCTTTCTTTTCTTTCTTTCTTTCTAAAGCAAACTTGTGAAGTTAAAGTAGGTTTATTTGAGCTGATACGTTATTTCCTGCTCTTAAGGCCAGGAGACCTTTTAAAAGATTATTTTAAATCTCTAGTTGCTTCCCAAGCAGTTAATATGAATTACAAAGTCACATTTAGATGACTTCAGGCTAAATGAATAAGAAAAGCATCAATTACATAACTGTCAAAAGAATGCTACCATAAGAATAGAAAGGAGCAGTCTCTGGAATTTGCCTTGTTTTGAAAGCCTTCTATGTTTGAGAAGATGTCTAAAATACTTTTCAAACCCTAAGTGGTTTGGTACTCCTCATTCACTAATAAAAATAATGAATGATTATAACAATCTAAGTATCTTTTCTTTTTTTCCCACAAGAAAATGTCACTCAAAGAAATGCAAACCACTCCCATCTTTGTGAGAGTTAGAGCAAGAAGAAACAGGCTTACAACAGAATCAATGCATTTGACAATTGCCAAAGATGTATTTAGTAGCTACAATGTGCCCAGCCTGGCAGCCAAAACTGTGTCTTGTGGGGTTACCCCTAAGACATAGTTCCTTCTGATATGGTCTGCTGAGATGACTCACTTCCCACTTCTAGAGGGAGCTCCATTCCCGCTACAGGGAGCAATTTGACCCAAGGCAATTTCACAGAAGGGCTACTACAGCCATAGTGCAATGGTCAGTTTAGTTGGCCTCACTATTTGCTAATTCAAATCCAATTCAATGTAAAAATTTACTGAGCATCTATTCTGTGCTAGACAAAGGTACACATCGTTTTGACAGGGCTACAGTGACAGTGATGTTACCAGGTATTATGCACACGAGTGTGTCTGTATCTCCATTCCAACCTGGAGCTTCATGCTCCTCTTTACTCCATCCCACATTCCTCCCGAGTCCTCACCTCCTAGTGGGTGACCAACTCATTCCACTTCGCCTGGGACTGTCCAGGCTTTAGTACTGAAAGTAATGTGTCCCTTAGGATTGTTTAGATTTTAGTGCTGAAGTACCATGTCCCAGGAAACCCCTCCATACTGGACAGGCAAGGATGGTTGGTCCCCTTACCCCAACACATCCCTGAGCCTCTTTCTATCTTTGTGCCTCAGCTTGTGCAGGAGCCCATGCAGGTGAAGTATTGTCACTCAGATGATTCACAAGTGCACTCAGTTTCGCAGCCACCTGCAGAAAACCTAGGGGAAAACTAGGTGTCTAAAAAGCACAGGCCACTGACGGAAGAATTACATAGCAGTCAATTTTCATGTAAACTATGGCATAGTTTCACCCCAGCTTCAAAAGTGGTCCTTTTTACGGAGCAAGACCATTACTTGCAGGACCTAACAATAAGCTGAGATGGTTGGGAATGACTCAGCTAAGACCAACACTGCTTGCCCAACCACTCCAATGGTCCATCAGTTACTGACCAGACCTAAATCTACACAAAATTGGTGAAAGCAAACACGATCTGGCTCTTGTGGCATAGAAGAAGTGGTATGCTCTTCCTGCCACAGCAACGTTATAATGCACAGAAGCGTGGGTTGGGGGTTATGCAGGGAGTCTATCCTTGTCAAAAGGAATGGAAGGCCGTTTATGCTTTTTTGTGTCTCATAAATCACTAGCTTCCATACTTGAAAACCTGAAGTCAAAATGCTCAGCCAGAATTGAGAGATGGTCACTTTGCCTTTGGCAGCATGATACCAGAGTCATTTACAGAGCAGGTACCAACAGCCCTGCTGACTGTGTGTCATGTCATCCATCATGTGAAACTAAACCAACAAGGCATGAAGAGATGGTGTGGGAACTCTTGTCAGAGGGTCAGACTACTTCATCAAGGAGGCAGGGCAATGCTTAGGATAGCAGGCTAATGGGAGGGTTTTTCGGGGCAGGATTTTAAGGGGTGCTTTTCTTAAAAAGAAAAGCTTGGGAGGCAGAAGCTCATCCTTTTTGGGGGCCACAAATCTAGGTTTGAGAAAGTACACTCACTCCTGAAAATACACTACTAACTTATTCTTCTTTCGTCCTGCTGGTCCTTTTCAGTTTTTTTTTTCTGTTGTCAACAACCAAAGTGACCACCTTGAGAAGTAGTGCCACTTTAGAATATCATTCATATTTTATGAAAGAGGTACATCGTGAAATAGACTTGACCACGGAGCTAGTCTATGATACAACGGCCCCACTGTATGCAACATTTCATGTCAGATCCTCCAGACAGGTACAGGGAAACAGAGATGGACACTGCTCATACGCCACTGGAATGTTAAGGTTGAAAAGAACTTGAAATCTATCTAGTGTAACCCCTATCTTTCCCCCCTCATTTTACA
>NW_012138303.1:2295729-2303245 GCF_000956105.1 Propithecus coquereli
ATAGTCAACACACAGTAGGCTTTATGTAGAATCTATGCCTGGCATGTATGAAGAAGCTCAAAAATTATTTGTTGAATGAGATGAGAAAATAAATGCAGGAAGAATTAATATAAAACTACTGTGATCATAAGATTCTGTTTAAGAACTGGTCTTTAAAGAAGAGTAGCTAGCATTTATTGCTAACTCACTGAGTGCCAGAACTGTTCAAATGCTATATATACATTAATTTATCTAGTTACCACTATAACTTGATAAGTTTTAATCCCCATTTTACAGGTAAGGAAACTTAATGATAAAGAATTGAAATCACATACCCAAGGCTATGCAGTTAGTAAGTATTTGTGCATAGATGCCCTGGTTCCAGAACCCAAGAAGTTAAGTATACCTTATTCACTATACTGTGCTGTTAATTATGATAATAATGTGTCAATCTTCCTTTAAAATATACCTAAGTAAACTATGTAAAGCAAGCTGTGTCTTAATTCAGTTGTGTTTATAACATATGAGGTAATCTTATCCTAGATTCATTGGCATAAAATCTAGAAAAACAGGAAATTATGAACAGACATTTAATCAGAGTATCTCCAATGCTATAGAAGATAGAGTTTTCACTCAGATGATTTATTATTAGTAAAGACAAAGGCTTAAAATGCAGAAGAATTTCATCTAGTAGTTGTTGAAATTATTCCTTAAGAATAACACTCCAAATGTTCTTAAACTTTGGTCCCCATAAACTCAGTGACCTCTACCTTGATATCTTGGTTGGATTATTTTAATAGAAAGGGACTGACAAATCTAGTAACCCCAATACATCCATTAATGGTCGTAGAGGGGGAGCAATCAAACATGTAAATGTAAAGGTAATGGGAATTTGGTTTCTCACTGTAAGAGAAGGGAGTTACAAATATGGGAAAGGAGAGAACTAGGATTAACCCCTACAGTGTTAGACTAGAATAGGAGGTGAATGCATGGTTTGTGTATATATAGAATATACATTATGGTTCATATGTATTACATATAAATATAGTTTTAGAGGCCAGAAATCCAAGATTAAGATGTGGGCAGGATTAGTTCTTTCCCTGAGGGAGAAGATTCCATTCCTCTCTTCTAGCTTCTAGTGGTAGCCAGCAATCCTTGATGTTCTTTCATGTTCCTTGGCTTGTAGCTACATCACTCCAATTTTTGTCTTCATTTGCAGATGGCCTTTTTCTCTGTGTGTCCATGACTCTGTGGCTTGGTGTCTACCTCCCTGTTCTCTTATAAAGACTCCAGTCATTGGCTTTCGGGCCCACCCTAACCTAGTAGGACTGCATCTTAACTATTTCATCTGTAAAGGCTCTATTTCCAAATAAAGTCACATTCTGAGGTTCTAGATAGACATTAGCTTTAGGGGCACACTATTCAACCCATTACACATGTATTTTCTAGCATTTCCACTGAGAAGGGTTGGTTGTGGTGACACACCAAAAGCAATGAGCATAACTAGCACCAAGATCTCGGTTTCTGAAACCATTCTTTACTCAAAATAACTAGGGATTTCTTTTTTGGGGGAGACTGACTGATTCCAAGACTGAGTCAGAGACAGAATTAGGTGAGGATTGAACATGTTGTGTGAGAAAGCAAGATAGTGATCAAAGAATGATTGGGGAAAAGTAAAAAAGACACCAAAATCAGTTTGAAAGAGCTTCCAGGAGCCAAATTTGGGACAATTTGAATGTGAAAATAAACAATAACAGTAAGAGATTATAATGTCTCAAATAACATTGAAGAGCATGAGTCAAAACTTATATACCTAAATACATACATACAAACATACATAATATATATACTAATTGAAAACACAGATATTTTCCTTTCTTTTCTAGCAAATATTATTCCATCATATGGATATATGGTAGTTCATATAACTATTCTATTACTAATTCAAATTGTTTCCAAATCTTAGCTATTTTAATAGCATTGCAATGCATATTTTTGTAGGCTCCTGTTTTTAAAAGGGCACTAACAAATTGGAATACATAAGTAGGAAGTTGTTAAGAATGGCATAAGGTATAGAAACCACATCAGCGTTAATGGATCTGAGAATATTTAATGAGGAGAAAAGATGATTGGGAAGTAAGTTACTGAATAGAAATTTTCAAATGTTTAAAAGGACTCCACAGGAATAAGAGAGCTTACTATATCTCAGACACTATTTTCAGCGCTTTATGTATATTAGTGCACTTAATCCAAACCATAACCTCATGAACTAGTTACTTTTATTATCCAAATTAAGCGAAGAAACTGAGGCACACAAGGGGTATATAATTGCTCAATGCTAAATGGAATAAAAATCTTAAAAAGTGACTCATCTTACCCACTAATTTTTTTGTGAGAAGCAATAAATATGGTTTAATAGACATTTCCAATTAGTCAAAAGCAAGCATTCAAATCTAGATTCATTCACTTATTAGCTATTTGACCTTGTTCTAGTCACATGATTTTTCTATGCCCTCAAGCATTTCAAAAGGGATTAAAGATGATAAACTTAGTTATTCACATAGGAAACATGTTTATTGTATACAGCAGGTACTGTGTCAAATTCTGGTGCTTCTGTAGAAAACAAAGTTCCTGCTCTCCTGGAAGTTGTATTGTGGAAGAAGAAAAAACCTTATAGATAATTGCAAAGGTAGGTGAACTAATAGTTTCATATTAAATGCTATGAAGAAAGTAAAACAAAATAGTAGTGTGGGAAGGAGCTATTCTAGGTAGGAGAGTCAGGGAAGATTTTCTGGAGGAGATTCCATTTGCACAGAGACCTGAAAGAGAAGAAGCCAGCCAGAGCAAGACCTGGTATTAGAGGATTCTAGACGGAACAAACTCCAGCGAAGAGCGCTGACGCAGGACAAGCTAGGAGGGGTTGATGACAAGCCCGAAAGCCGGTTTGGTAGGAGTTTAGGTATTGAGAATCAGGTAGAGGATGACTTTGAAAAAATAGAAGTTCTCTCTGATTTTGCATAGAACAGCGTGAAGAGCTACACAACCAGAAGGCATTTCTAAACATCATAAACCACATTGTGCTTCTTATCTTGGTGGTGGTGCCATTACTACTGCCAAGGCAGGGCTCTGCACCTGGCCACAGAAATATTTTTAAGTAGCAATGCCAAGTGCACCAGGGGTAGTAGTTGTCACCTCTCATTTCCCCTCTCCTCAGCACCAGAAAAAAATACCTTGGATGTCTAGGGAAAAACGTCTGAATATTCTTCTCCTTTAACAAATGCATTTTCTACTGACAGAGTCCATAGCTATGTTGCTAATATGCCCACATAAACAATCACCATCATTCAAGAAATTAAATGACTACTCCATCACTTCCTGATGTGTATAGATCAGTGCCATTGTACTTAGAGCAACAGGATAGCTTAGGCCAGTCAATTAAGATGATCATATGGGTTTATTAAAGGAGTGGACAGAGAGCAATCAGCTTGTTACGATGATGGAGATATGTTTACAAAATACAAATGGAACCCTGATATGTATCAAGTATGATGCAACAACAAAAAAATCATTCTCATAATCTTTATTAAAGTTGACTTTTCCAAAGAGCTTCACTAGTACTCTTTCCCCTTATTTTACAATAAAGGGTTCTCAAGAGATCAAATACATCTTTAACATATGTCTAGGATCGAAATCAAAATTTTGCATCTGAATCTACCTTCATGGGAAGTGAGTAATAAAAAACAAAGACTTTTCTCAGGGCTCTCTCTTCAATGTGATGTGTCTTGCTTTCAGAAAAAGCCTCCAATATTTGCTTTCAGAAAAAGCCTTAAATATAAGATTTGACTCTAAATCAAGGCCAGAGAAACTGGAAGCTAAAGAGTCAGCAGCCACTGACCGATGAAGACTCAGATAAGGAGGGGCTGGGTAGGAGGAGGGAGCAGAGCTTCTACTGGAAATGCCATCCTTGCGCTTTTGTCACCTTCTTTACCACTAATTATTTGTGTGAATGTGGACAACACACTTCATTTTCAAGGCTCTCATCTCTATTGTACAGTTAGAATAAATTGCGTGCCTGGAAGTAGATCATAATCTCTTGAGCTCCCTTTCAGCTTTAGCACTGTGGATTTATGAAGCACTCTCTAAAGGGAGAACCCCTCCAGAATACTGTGATGGAAGGACCTCGCGGTGGAACAGAATGTTGGTAAGTGTTGGGTGGTCTCTGAGAAAATAACTTCACATTTCCCTGTTTTAGTTTTCTTATTTTCTTTATTTTTCATAGGAGAAGGGTGTACTAAATCAATGTTTTTCTAGCCAAAAATAGTCTTTCCAATAATATCTTATACCAAGTTCAAATACTTAACATTTTATAATAAAAGTAAAGCTGATCTGCTGAAAGTAGGGGTTTAAAACTTGGACCCCTTGACTCAACTCTCCTAGATGGATCTGTTAATCCCACGGGATGGCTCAAGTTGAACAGCCTGTAATTTCACCATCATCAAACTGATTGGCATGCAGTTTTAGGCAGACATATTTTATTATGTAAAATGAGACACACCCGTATTCAGCTTTGGTCTCCTGAAAAATTTTTTCACAAGTCAAAATATGATGTCCTTTCCAAACCCAACTCTGAGAGATTTCCAAAAAGCCATAGGCTAAATTCTGGGACACTTTTACCTTCTACCTAGGGTGTGCCTGAGGGCACTCTGAGACCTCTCCATGACCCAGCTCTGTTCTATCTCAAGGAAAGAAGAATCTCCCTCTACTAGATAAACTTCTCCTCACAGGATTTATGACCATCCACTCTTGGACCTGCAGGTCAAGGCACAAATGAAAAAGAAGATCCCCTAGAGGAATTGCTAACAATTTAATGAGACTATCAGGGTTTTGGCCCTGAGGTTAAATGCCTTTGAAGATTCAGGGAAACATTTAAGAGAAGATGTCTCTGGCTGTGGCTATGACTATCACTCTTAACAACAACCTAAATATTAATTGTATTCTGCCTAACGAATGACATAGCAACTCTTGGCAAGTCTTATTCCCCCATCTGGAGCCTCAGCTTTCCCACATTTGAAGGAAATTGGCTCCCTACAGGCTACACTGAGCAACTCCAGAGATTAAGAAGATAAACATCAGTAAAGTACAAATTCCTTAATAAAGAGATGTTAAAGGAAGATCAAGACCTTTCATGATTCACAGAAGAATTTGCTCCCAAAAAATGTTCTTGGGAAATTGTTAAGGCTCAGCTGTGTGTGCTAAAGGAGGGGCAAGAGCTGTACCTTCTTGTTGATATATGTGGCTTCACCGTTATCAAGCCAACATTGCACACAATGAAGGGGCAGGCAACCTTCATTGAATTGATGACTGAGTTGTTCATTCAGTAGTTACATGGTGAGAGTGGAATGTTAAGTGTTTTTTAACAGTCCCTAAGCACATTAGAGTTTTTACATCACGGTCTCTTTGTATATTACCAAGTCCCTAGTAAATATGAATGGCATTGAAGTTAGGTGTGGAAAACTATTGAACTTAAACTTCTCTTCTTCACATAGGCATTTCAGGTGCAAAAGAATTCATTCTTCTGGGAAGAAAGATGAGTTGAAAGTGAATAGAACCCTGGTTCAGCTGCCCATGTGCCTGGATTTTTCAGAGCTGCTTTGCTGGCACCATATGTCCTAGAATATCAAGAATTCCACAGCCCCTCTAACCCAGTGCTATTTGTAACAATTGGTTGTCCAGATAGACCCTGCTGAGGCATACATTTCAATAACTTAGTGCTGAAGTCTGCTTCTTTGCTAGGTGGGAAAAATTAGCAAGAGATACAGACCCATATCCACACTCACTAAGGGCCGCATATCTTATGAAAAATAATTTATGTATCATACAAATAAGCTTGAAGATAGGTTCAATGGGAGCCAGAACCCCAGAGAATTTACCATCTTTTACATCTTCCACAATCTTCTTGCATCTTCTAGTGTGACAGAATCCATAAATCTGATAGAAACACACTTTGGTTCCCTAAACAATAGAGTTGAATAAACATTTTATTAGCCTGTGTTTTATTGGCTTAGGCCCTCCCTTTAAGCCACACTTTCATACATTGTCAACACAGTAATAACAAATTTCATAGTCCTGCATCTGAGGTATGGCAATATCCTAGAGCCTTATGAATTTCTAAAGAAAGATTATCTTGCTTTGAATTCACTTTTGGTTTCACATGTGTTTTATGGTCTATACAGGGTGAACAAGCGATGGCTCATACTTGAGCAAATTGGCCCTGCAATCTGTTTTTGCGAATAATGTTTTATTGGAACACATCTACACTCAGTCATTTATGTATTTGTCTATGACTGATTTTACACTACAATAGCAGAATTGAGCAGTTGTGGCAGAGACCATGTGCTGTGCAAAGCCTAAAATATTGATTATCTGGACATTTTCTGAAAAAGTTTGCCAACACGTGGTCTATATTAACTCGAAAAATAGCATTCTCGGCATAATCTGTGTAGTACACCATGGTGTGCCAAAGCCCGCTCAGCTCATCAGTGCTGATTGTGCATATCTCTTCTTACCTACACATCCAGTAGCATCATGTTGGTGACTGGAAATTAGGCATGGCAAGAGTATTTACACCATGGAAATAGTCAAGCACTACCCATCAGATTTTTTTTTTTTCTGCAAGGAGCCAGATATTAAATATTTACCAGCACGGCACTGGTGAGAACCCTCCATTAGTCAGACCCCTACTTATGCTAAATAATAGACACGCTGGCATATGACAGAGATCTCATTAGCAATATGGACCCAATCTATGTTTAAGAGCCTTACTGGATTTCAATGTATTTGATTTTACTAATTACAAAATTAATTCACCTTCATGTAGAAATTTTAGAAAACACAAAAGTGTGTTTATAAGCTCACCATCATATATACTATCATAACAATATTGATGTCTTTCTTCCATTCTTATTATATAATTTTATTTAAAAATATGAGAACATGCCATTTATAACATTGGAATTTTAATTTGACAGAAAAGTTTTTGATGTCAACAAATATTCTGCCTCATTGTTTTGCTTGGCTCTTTGGTATTCCATGCTATAGCTCAATTAACTAAGTCTCTATTTTGATATCTAAGAAAGGCTGTGATGGAAACAATTGTAAATACATATATATTCATAATTCCGAAGATTTCTTTAGGGTAATTTCTAGAGCTTCATTTTATTAAAGCCCAAGCTTTACAGTTAGTATTTTTTTCCAGGCCTATATCAATCATTCATTTAACAAATTTAAGGTAAGACTATTATGTATCAGACACTTTTCTATAATAGAAATTGGGGATGGAGCAATGAAAAAAGTTTAAATGGAAAAACATTCTTGCCATCTTGGAGATTAGTTTTTAAATATAGTGGTTAGGGGTTTTACAATGGAATTTAATCAATTCACAACTTAATTCTATTCAGTACAACACAAATTCACTGAGTACTCACTACACGCCCAATACTCTGAAGAAACTAAAGTATCATGTTTAATTGCACTGGCA
>NW_012138303.1:2305300-2306088 GCF_000956105.1 Propithecus coquereli
AGAGGTAGGATGGGAAGACAAAAAAAATTTCTCAGAGAATAGCTGAATATTTCCAAAATTTGATTCAAGACTTAAATTTACTAATTCAAGATACACAATGACCCCTAATAAAATACACCTGAAAAAGGTCGTGCCTTAGTACATCACAGTTAACCACTGATAAACATGATGAAGAAAAAATCTTGAAAGCATCAAAAGAAAACCTAAAAATTACATGAAGGGAAACAGCAAATCAATTGATGGCTAACTTCAGATCAGAAATTACAGAGGACAGAGATAATGAAATAACATCTTTAAAATGCTGAAAGAAAAGCCACCAGCTCAGCATTCTATATGCAGCAAAAATATTTTCGAAGAATGAAGAAAAAATGAAAGTATTTTGGATAAAAGAAAGATAAAACCTGTGCTACAAGAAGTTCTCTGACTAGAGAGAAATGATGATCCAAATAACAATATTAGTTACCTTATTGATATTAATAGAACCTCAAACACTTACAATTATAGAATGCACATTCTTTTCAAGGGTACATAGACATTCAACAAAATAGACCACATACTGGACCATAACACAAGTCTGTTTAATTTAAAACATTTGAAATAATATAGAGAATCTTTTCTGACTACATGGAAATAAGCTGGAGATAAATAAAAGAAAGATATCTGCAAAATCTCCAAGCATTTAGAAATTAAACAACATATTTCTAAATAACTCATAAACCAATGAAGTACAATGAAGCATTGTAAAAATCTTCAGCTGAATGATAACACAAATGCAATATATCGAAATG
>NW_012138303.1:2310070-2311787 GCF_000956105.1 Propithecus coquereli
CTATATTGGTTTCTAACAGATATCATTCTATACTGCAAAATCAGAAAGCAATTAATTTTCATTTTTTTAAATTTTCTTTAAATTAAATCTGGCTCTAAGCTCCTAGCCCCTGAGGGGTGGAAAGAAATCCATCTTCAGCCATTACGGCATTCCTTCAAATATCTGAGACTGTGCAAGATCCTGGGATGCCTTACCCAGAAGAACATACTAGGCAAGTGCCTTCCAGTTTTTAGGCCAACCTGATAGGCACTGAGATATCCACTGACTCAGCCATCATGGTTATATTGAGTTTAGTATTGGTCTTTCTTCCATGTCTTATTTGGAGGACAGGAAACTTATCTGAAGATGGGAACATTGGTATCTTAGATCCAGCTTCTTCATGTGAATCATGTGAAGCCTCTAGGTAATGGCAGTCCTTGTTAAGTCCCTAAGCTCAAAGTTTCTCTCCTGTTACAGAACTCATTGCGTATGCAGGTGACAGCTGACCCCCTTTGTACTATACACTTGGGAATTGGGCATCAGGGAACCCAGCACAAATACTGTCACTCTGACTACTGCTATTGCTGTGAGTAATAGTCTTAACTCTGAGCCACGTGTCTCTGCTGTGTGCCTTCTGCCAGAATCCCTGAAACTGTAGCAAGCTAACTTGTTAGCAAATAAGGTATAATCTCAGGACCTATAAAATTCTTGGTACTCCTTTGTCTTGCCTGCTGCATGGGACCCCACCCCTCAATCCAATAGTAAGATTTACCACAAACAAGTCTGATTTTGCCAAATTCCTTCCTACTCTGCACAGGATCTGCCAATAGTCTCTTTAGGGGTCAGGGCGAGGCTCCCACAGATCCTTATCCCAAACTTTGGTGCTGCCTACTTCCAGGTTCTTCCTCTCCTCTGAAGACCTTGATGCTGAGGTTCCAGCATGCAAAATATCTGGGCCAACCTACATTTGAAAAAACGTCTCAATCAAGATTAAATGTATAAATAGTGATTGCTTATTTTTATAGTTTTTTTGGAGTTCCTACTGAGTACCATAGAGGTACAGGCTCTGCTGTAAAATAAGTATCTATTTCATTAATCTTTAGGGAAGAGATAATTGTGCATTATGATGGAGGGGTTAGAGGAGCACCTCTTTAAAAATTATTTTTTAAATCTGACTTCTATTTTCCCCTTTTCTGTTTTTCTTGTTTACCTCCAGGTTCTCCTCCTCTTTTCTTCGTATTTTATGATCTAAACGGGTCATCGACCATAATAGCTCTCTTCCTGCTCATGCACAAAACTCTAACCACCCTATAAAAGGGGTCGTATCTATATTCTGTGGCTTAGGGCATTTCCCCGGCTGCAGCTCTATCCCCCTTCTCAGTCAAGACACTTTGGTTTAAGTATGGTTTACATATTTTCATTCCTATGTCTCTTGGACACACACACATATATCATACAAACATGCACACATATATATTACATACAAAAGAGCATGCCAATGTGTATTTACAGTTTAAATAATATTAATAAAATCCATGTACCTACAACCTAGCTTAAAAATAGAATATTACCAAAGTATTCAAAGTTACCGGTGTTACTCTCTTTAATCCCTCCAGACACACAGTTAATTTCTATTTGAAATCCTTATGAAGCGAAGAATTAGATAGGAAATCTTTGCTCTACTCCCTTGGAAATAATTTTAAGAGCATTAAGGGAAATTAATAACATTTTATTTTTT
>NW_012138303.1:2311837-2314543 GCF_000956105.1 Propithecus coquereli
AGGCTCAAATTAAGTAAATGATTATATAAAGTGGTATGTAAATACAATTCATCATCCTATTCTTGTCATTTACAGGTTTTTTTTTGTTTTTACATGAAGTATTTTTTGAATAAAAAATTGATTAAATGGATTACAAGTAAATTTATGGTTTCAATCATCCTCACTAATTCCCCTAATACAATCTATGTCACAACCATGGTAATCTTTTAGTTCTTGAAAACCCCACCTCTCTCAACTATTGGGCAGTAGTATTCACTGTGACTGTTACACATTTTTTTCACTTCCTTAGCTTTTCAAATCCTGCCCCTACCTCTCTACCACTCCATCCCTACAATTCAGAAACCTATATTTATCCTTTGGAATATTAAATTCTGCTTTTCAGTACACCTTCCCCAAAACCCTAAATTAAATTATGTCCCCTTGCTGTTAATGTCATATTTGTTGACTGCACAAATGAGTTATTGATTTTCTCTGTCCTCACACTTTCTTCTAAATATACTTTTTAATCCCTTCTTTTCCATGCTAGATTCTAAGGTCTATGGAGAAAAGAATGCTGTCTGTTTTGTTTGCCCCTGTATATACAGTGCTTATTAGAGGGCCTGGCAAACAGTGGGTGCCTGTGTGTAACATGACTGACTGACTGACTGAATGAGGACAGTTAGTGTTATCAATGTTGTGGCCTCCTGCTATGAATGTGGTTCTTGAAAATTTGCCGATATCCTGGATTAGTCTTTCCTGAGAGGTACTTAGTTTACCTTTTTGCCTTAGATAAACTTTCCAAAATGTTCCCTCTGGCCCAGAAACCTGTGTTTCCTGACTGATCCATTCATTTCTGTCTCATCTTAACTTCTTGCTTTACAAATAGAAGGTATCTGTCAGAACCAGCTTGCATAGCCAGATTTCTTGTTCTGGACCCTTCTAATCAGCTATGCTGATTGCTTCACACCTCACTCTCAATCCTCCCAGGATAACTTTTTAAAGTAACAACAAGTGAAAGCAAGGCTTATGCATTTATACATTGCCATCTAGTTGCAGAATATCTTTATTAGAGTTCTTATTTATTTTTAACCTTTTTCTTCAGCATTTTGTCTCTTCACATTACATCCTATTATATCCTACTGTAATTGTCTACTCAATAAATAAAGAAAATCACAGGATTGTCCTTCATATAAACACAAAGAATATGTGTTGAAGACAGTTGTAAGCTCCAGCCACGCAGCTGCAGCTCACATAGAACAACATGGGGTGGGAAGATGCTAGGAAGACCCAGTTTTAGGAAATGACTGACAAAATCACAAATAATCATTGTGGGGTAATCACGGCTCAGGGGCTGCTCTACACAATTGTTGGCGTGGCTGTCTATGAGGATGTTATTATAGGACAACAAAGTCCATGCAGCTGGCCTCACAATAAAGTGGAATTCTTTGCAGAAAACTGGTGAACCACTGCCAGCTCCTAAGCCCAAGGTAAACAAGAAGAGAAAGAATAGATTTCTCATTTAGACTCACATGTAAGCAGACTAACCACATTGCTATCACTGAGGCTGAGAGAGGGAGCTAGAGACTTTGGATGAGGGTTCATCTCTTTGGTTCCCATGTGCCCTGCAACTCAAATACACCTGGTGGGGAAATGGAATGTCCTCCACTTGGAAGTTATGAATAAAGAAGTCCCCAGTATCAGTGCATCTGACACTCTCATGAGACCTCACCAACTCCAGCTTGACTGAGAATTACCTTGGAATCTAACTCTTGCCTATACTAAGGATATATACAAAAGGAACAGGGAACTTGACTTGGGAAGTGAAACTGCCTTATAAGTAGTCTTAAAGCCCCATAGCATTTAGACAATGATTCCTTATTTGGGGGGTTACAAATTCTGAGGATATTCTTCCTCCAAGCATGGTACATGGTTCAATTGCATCAGAATTATCAGTGATTTCTGAAATGGTTAGGTTCAGATTCCTATTCCAATAGACTATGATCTCTGGTTGCAGAGGATGCGATTGTGCATTTTAATAAGCTCTCTAGAGTGTTTTAAAGACACACTAAAATCTGAGAAGTCTCACTGAACAAAGTCCATGGATGAACTTCAAGGGACCCTCAAAGCCCCCAAATTGCAGGTAAAATTTTATGCAATTTCCAAAAAGAAGGTCCATCTCTTTCATGCAAAATTCAAAGATTTTGCAGCCCCAGAATGTTTGAAACCATCTGATTACAGAATCTTCTGAAGAGTGGTCTGGCTTTTGTTGACTTATACCCATGCTAATTATAGCCTTTCTCTGAAATATTAACAGACAGCTATAATTCAATTCCTAGACAATCCAGTTCTAAAATTGTTGGTAGGTATGAAAGCTACAGGGAAAAATCTTTTCATCTTTACCTTAATCTCTCTAATTTGGTCTTCCTATAGTTGTGTAGGTAAAGGTTCCCAGACTCAAACCCATCCAAAGCCTGAACCATCCTGACAAGGACAGGCAAATATAAAAAGCACCAGAATCTCATCTAGATGCATTTGGAGTAAGTTTTGCTACTAATAGACCTATAGTCTTGGGAACTGGACTTGAGCCCTACATATCTCTGTAAAATCAAAGTTACAACACTTTCTACCTGTCTTTTTTCCTTCCTCTATATTGGTTTCTAACAGATATCATTCTATACTGCAAAATCAGAAAGCAATTAATTTTCATTTTTTTAAATTTTCTTTAAA
>NW_012138303.1:2326123-2328654 GCF_000956105.1 Propithecus coquereli
TCCAAGGGGTGCTGCTCTTCTAATAGCACATTCCTAAGAATGACAAGCTTTCAAACTCCCAAAAGAGCCTCTCAGCATGGAATTTTCACCATTCTGATGAGTTTTATTTCTCTTTACCTTTTTGTATTTTTCAGAGTGAGAGAAGAACTGGCTGGGGAAGGTATTTGTCCGGAATCTCTGCATTAAAAAGTTGCTTGTATCAGCTTTTCTTTAAACTTCCCCAAACTAGAGCTATATTCTTGCTCCAGTTAGCACGGGGGTAATAAGTTTCTTACTTAATATAGAACAGTACTAGATTTAACTTCCGGTGCCTTCCTATAACGTGAATGAATGTCTTCAGAATCAGATCTGTGTTGAAGCCCTGACTTTCACTTACTATTATATGACTCTAGCTGAGTCACTCTAAATATTAACGTTTTTGAGAAACGGTATTGCACAGTGATTAAGAGCATGAGCTCTGAAGTCAATCACACTTGCATTCAAGTCCCACCTCCAGTTCTTTGTAGCCCTAGGAAAGACACTTAACCTCTTATAGACTCAGTTGCCTTGTTTGTAACAGGAGGAACATAACACTGATTATGACACTGGGTTGTGTGGATTGAATGAATGTGGTGTGTTTAGTCCACATAATAGTCCCTCAATAAATGTTAGCTATTATTATGTTTTTCTTCATCCAAAGAATGGGAGATTAAAAAACTTACACTTACAGTATCATGAGAACATGTAAATAACTATATAAATGCTAAGGTGTTTTGTTTTGTTTTTGGTGTATCCAGTACATAATTACTTCTTAATAGGTGATTGTTGAATGAATAAATAAATGCTTGTGGATGTCATCTGTTGAACTAATAAACACTGCTTCTGTCTTTGCCTTTGTTTCCCCTTTAATTTTTGTTTTACCCTCCTCTTTCTTCCATTTCTCTTCTCTATTTATCCAGCAAGAATAATATTTTCTTGTAAGACCATGGTCTTAATTTTTCTCACTCTTCTACTTTTTGAACACATCTGTAGCTATTTTCATCCAAGGATTGACTGACTCCAGTTAAATCATCTTTTCTCTTCCTCTGTACTCTCTTCTTAGGCAAGATTTGTTGTCAGTCCTACATTTCCCTATGGGGCCTGACAATTGCATTTACTAATTAGATTTAGTCAGATTTACTAATCTGTTAATGTGGGTTGGGTGAGACTGAGACATATTCAGAGGCTACAGTGATGACCAGGCTGCTCCAAGACTTTGGACAATCATGGTCCTTAATTAGGTGGCTAATTTCTACATACGGGTAAATGAATCAAAAGCCAGAATAGAAGTTGTTTCAGTTAAAATCAATGCAATTAATAAGCCTCAGCTATCTAGTAAAAATATTGTCTGCAGATATTTAGGACATGTCATTTCATAATAATAAAATCTTGACACAAAAGACATAGTATAAATTGAAACGATTTCTGTTATTTTTTTTTTTAGGAAGAGAGATTTAAGTATTACTTCAAAGACCTATCTCTACAACTCCCCAGTGTCCAAGCTAGTAGGCTATGTACAGAAGTCTTCCTCAGACAGTGTCTCAAGTTGCTAGCTAAGCACTTTATGAATTCCCTAGGAGACTCTGCACACTGTGTTTTGTTAAGAGATGTAGTTGAGATTTGACTTAATCAACTGCTCCAGTAATCTGATTCTTCCTCACCTGCCAATTGAACATACAGATTGTTGTAGAAATGTCACTAGTGAATTCGAACACATAAAAATGGAATTTCCAGGCCAATTGTTCAATAACTAAAAATGCCCAGATCATGATGAGGTAGAAACACAGGTGAGATCCAGAAACCTGATGAAAATTTAAATAAAATGAGAAAGCATGATTCAATTATTAACTAAATTGGAAAAGGTCAAGTTCTAATGTCAGATGTTAAAGGTCAAGTGAAAAATCTTAGATGGGAAAGGACTAACCCCATTCCCGATCTAAGGACATGTAACTCACCCCTGCAAAACACAAAACAAAAGAATGATGAATAAGGCATATCATTTCTCCCAGGGGCCCTCCATAACCTAGTAGGCATTGGACTACTTTACTCATTGGAGGAATTTTTTTTTTGCTCTTCCAGTAAGTGCTGGTTTTGGAATTTTTATATGTGAGAGACTTAAAAGTAGACAGTAAAGGAGAGAAGTACTTGATGAGTTGGAAGTGTTAAAGAACATTTTTATAGCATGCTATATAAGACCGAGAAAACATCACTATTTTATGTTTTAAAAAATGGAGTGGGGCGGGGGAAGATTATGGGAGCCAACGCTGCTCCCAAGATTCTGCTCCTTGGTGCCACCTCTGGCCAACCTGTTTACCTCCACCTCAAAGCTACCATCTGCATGCCCCTTCACCGTGAAGCCCAGCAAGGAAGATTCCTCTGGACAGGCTTTAGATCCCACTCATAGAGGAAACACTTTCATTTATTATCTTTACAGTGTACTTAATACATGTGGATTGCAGCTTATTTCAACTACACTTATCAAATGTCTACTGTGTGTTCAGGTGGAGTGTAGA
>NW_012138303.1:2329824-2330523 GCF_000956105.1 Propithecus coquereli
AGCTAGAGGAATTGGAAGCTGTTGGTACTCTCAAGGTAACCATATCAACAAAAAACCTCAACCCAGGCCAACTCATGACAAGACTGACTCAATCCCTCAGACTAATGTCTAGCAAGAGATGCGTGCTTATTTCCAAAAATAAATGCTATTTAAATCAGTCTCTCTATCAATCTACACAAGATGCTCAGCTCTCAACCAAAAATTATGAGCAAGAAAAATGATCAAGATGAGTAAGAAAAACAACATATTAAGAGGCAAAGCAACAAAACAATATGCAGATATGACCAAGATATTGGAACTATGAGACAGGGAATTTAAAATAACTATGATTAGCGTATTGAAGACTGCAGTGGAAAGTTGGACAGCACACATAAGTAGATGGAGAGTTTCAGAAGAGGATGAATACTATGAGAAAAAAATCAAATATCAATGCAACAAATAAAAAAAGGTAATGTTCTTTATATAGGAAAATGGCTTTAACAGGGTCATAAATTAATTTGAATTTCAATAAGTAAAATACAAAGATGAAATCATGCAAATATTACTTCAATAGATAAAATGCTAAAATACAAAGTTGAAAAAGGAGACAAAAAAATAATAAAGCATCCAAAATCTATCAGATAATATCAAATATGTCCAGTATGCATCCTGGAAGAAGAAAAATGAGACAAGAGAAATAAATGAAATGATAAAGGTCAA
>NW_012138303.1:2336415-2337965 GCF_000956105.1 Propithecus coquereli
ATAAACATAATTTTAAAATGGAAATTCTGAAGACACGTGAATGTAACTTTCTGAAGCCACATGAATACAACTTCTCATATATATAATTTCTCTTTCTGTTCTGATAGGATAATTTTAAGGGGAACGTTATTCCCTGGTCCATGTTTCCCTAAATGGATTTCTGCTTGAGCAACATGTCCAGGCTTCTTCTCAGTTCTGTACTCACTCTTCCCAAATGGCACAGAATCAATTTTCTGACACCTATTTGTCTGGGTTCTTAAGTGAGTTGAGTTAATATAATAGAAACTGCAACCACCTGTGTCCTCTTCTCTAGGTAATGGTTTCTCCAAGCTTTCCATGTTTGACAGCTGCAAAGTAGTGACCTCGCTTGTGGTTGGCTAGGCTTTAATGTCTGCCCTCTAAGTGCCATCAACACAGAATTTGGCCCCAAAGTCTGGAGAAGGGGTAGTTAACAAGGAAGCTGAAACCAAGCCAAGTTCTTACTACAGTAATAGAGCTATTATTTGAACCCCATTGATGCTTGTGTCATTGTTCTCTTACTTGAACAGCAATTGGAGGAAAAGCCTCCTTAGAGAGACCCTTGACACAAATGAGAACACAGAAGAATTACAACTGAGTCAATAAGATGAAAAAAGAGATGAAAATATAGTCAATACAAATGTTATTCATTTGTATGGAATCCAACTTTTCAGAATATTTCCAAGTCTGACTTAGAGAAATATATGGAAACCAAACCATCTCTGACTTGAACTAAAATTAGAGCATCTGAAGGCAGGGTCCAGGCATGTATAATTTTACGAAATTCTACAGGTGTATCTGATGCACATTAAAGTTGGAAATGACTTTCTAACAAATGAGAAAGTCAGAAATGAGGGAGATGAGGAAATGATTTGCCAAGGTCACATAGATAGTTATTAGTAATATATGAACATGAGCCTAAAAAACCAAATTCTTATTTCAGTATGTTCCCAAACAAATTTATTATTTTAAAAACAAAATAAATCAGTTCTCCTCTTAGATGATATATGTGAATATTCACCTGTTGATTAAAAAAGATTATTGAAAATAATGAAATATACCACGTAATATAAATCAGCTATATAATGTCAACTGATTTAAATTCAGTCAACAAACATTTATCAAGTACCTGTGATGATGCAGTTATACATAGATCTTGACTTCAAAGAATGAAGATGTGATATACAATAACTTCTCAGCTAAAATACTTTTTTACTTTTAAATATGAACAGGATTTAATTTTTGTCTTATTACTTACTGTTTTATTATTGATAATAACAGTTAACAACTCATGAAGTCTTAATAAGTGTTTATTCCTACTATGTAATTAAAATGTGCTAGCTACTTTATATGAATTATTTTGCTTAATTCTACAAAAACCCTATGAGGCACTATTATTATTATTCTAATTTTGTAAATGAGGGAAAAGATTCTAAAAGTTTAAGAAAATTGCTGGAGATCACACAGCTATTAAGCGGTAGGACAAAGGTATAAACTCCAATCGGTCTGATTCCAGAAACCCTCATTCCTAA
>NW_012138303.1:2338791-2341051 GCF_000956105.1 Propithecus coquereli
TCATTCACATTGCTAGAAAAATGCAAATGAAAATCACAATGAGATACCCCTTAATACTAAATAGAAATGTTATAACCAAAGACAGATAATAGCAAGTGTTGTCAAGGATATAGGGAAATTGAAGTCCTCATACATTGCTGGTGGGAACATGAAGTGGTGCTGGTGCTTTGGAAAACAGTTTGGCAGTGCCTCAGAAAGTTTAAAAAGAGTTAACGTGTGATTTAGCAATTCTACTTCCAGTATATATTCAAGAGAAATTAAAGTAAGCATCTATGTGAAAATCTTGCATGTGAATGTTCGTAGCAGCCTTACTCTTATTCATAGTAGACAATAAGTGAAAGCAATGTAAAAGTGAATCAATTGAAAAATGATTGAGCAAACTTTGGTATATCCATACAATGGAATATTATTTGGCAATAAAAAGGAATACAATGGTGATACATCCACAACATTAGATGAACCAAAAAAACATTATATTATGCTAAAGGAAAGAAGCTAGTCTCGAGAGACTACATATATTATATAATTTCGTTCATATGAAACATCCAGAATAGAAAAATCTATAGAGATGGAAAGTAGATTAGTGTTTGCCTAGGGCTGGGTGTTGGGCGTGGGATGGGAAATGGAGGGGATGGAGAATGACCGCTAATGGGCATGCAGTTTCTTTTGGGTGTGATGAAATTGTTCTAAAATTCTGTTGTGTAAATCATTGTACAACTCTGTGAGTATATTAAAAGCCACTGAATTATACATTTTATATAAATGACTTTTATGTATGTGAACTATAGCTCAATAAGGCTATTTTTTAAAAGAGGGGGAGAGGGAAAGGGAAAGAGAGAGAGAGAATAGTCATAAAGGAAAAACTATATGGAAGTTCCAAATATATGCTAGTTTGGCTGAATTTGGCTGAATCATGTGTTGCATAGGGCTGATGTTAAGGGAAGGTTTACAGACACTGCTGGGGCCAGTTGTGAACAACTGTGGAATGCTTTCTTAAACACTAAGAAAAAAGTTGGCATTTTATCCTGTAGGTAATGGAGTGACATTAGATCCTTATTTTATAAAGACAATATTTAAAGCCAGGAGAAAATAACACAATCCTTATTTTAGAAGTGTCATATTTGCAGCAGATGAGAACAGATTAAATGGAGAAAACAGTGTAGCCTGAGAGATTGGTGAGAAGATGACAAAAATAATACAATTGAAAAAATGATAGATTTCATTCTAATGATTCGCCTACAATCCAACACAGTGTTCCCATATCATTTTGAAGTCAAAGTATATCTACATTATTCTCCATGTATCTATTTGGTATTTAAAATAAAGCTAATTGAAATGAGTTTTCTGAGAATATTTCCAGCACATTACAATCCGCCCCTGACACTAAGTGAAGACAGCCAAGGCTATTTCATCACTGCTTCCTCTGTCCATGCTGTTCTACCGCAGCTGTGTGGTAATGGGCTGCAACACAGTGCTTAAAAGACTGCAGTGGACCTTGTCAAGATCATAGCATCAGCTGCAGCTCTTTCCATTGTCCTCCTGTAATAAGATAATGCACGATACCAACACAATGTCAAATACAGTAGTTATTCATTTAATAGTTGTTGCTGTCATGTCTAAGCTGTGCCAAATTTCTGATTCTGGTTCTAGAACGCTTCAAATGGTTTCTGAGAACTTGAGCTTGATTACATTCCATTGTTATTCCAATTGACCTATGCTGTCTAGACCCAATTTGAGTCACCGTTGCTCATTTCTGACACACGGATAGAAGAATGAGGTATTACTCCCTTACTCTTTACTCTGTAAAGAGTACATGTAACTACTTTTGAGCTCTCACTGTTCCAGCATTAGCCAGAATTTCCATGAATCCCCTCACTGTTAGTCAAAGGAAATATTCTAATTGTCCTTCAGATTCATTTTTCTAATATGAGTTCACACCTTTTATTGCTAAATATTTCAGACAATGAGAAGATGCCCTAACTTCAAAATAGTTATTTCTTTTTAGACCATGACATTTAGCATCTAAATTTAGCAATCCTCAGAAATTCAAAGATGCAATTGACAAATTAAAAACTGAAGGAAAAAAGGAACTCAGATCTCATAGATAATATTTCTCAGATGTTTGGTAGAACCAGACAGATGTATAAACTGACACATACTCCAGGGCATGTCATGTTCTTCAAATAGAAATAGAGGATTAGCAGTATTTCTTCATCTGCAAAATGGGATTAATAGTGTTTGCCACCTGTCATCTCACCAG
>NW_012138303.1:2345854-2346747 GCF_000956105.1 Propithecus coquereli
AAATTTTAATTAGGGCCAAGGCCACCTTTTCTTTGAAATTTATTATGGCCATCCCATCACTCAGAAGTTTTCCACCCTCTGAATACTTGTGGCTCATGTTGTCTGTATACCAGTCAGTACTTACCTTTTACTGACTTCCACTATTACTTTACTTGCCATGTCCCGTGTGGCTTCCCTAACTTGCTGACAAGCTCTTTCTAGAAAGGGATCACTGTTAAACATCTTTGTTTACCAAACTATCATAATACCTAACAGGATGCTTTGTACATAGTAGTCAGAATTTATTTTTAACTAACCAAAAGCTAATAGCCTGGAAAGTAATTCAGTTAGAACCAAGACTATCTTTTTAATCAGAATGTGATAAAATTAAGTAGACTAGATGAGGTATCAAGACATTTGTGGTCTAGTTATTATTTTGAGTGGAAGTTATTTTCTGAGTTTCAGTTTCTTTTTTGTAAAATATCTAGTATAAAGGGCAAACATATGGCTATCAAATCTCTTTCGAAGTTGGTGAAAGGAAAACTTGTTTCTATCACCCAAAACTTTTACATTCTTATCAGCCCATCCTCAATTCAAGGAAGGCAAAAACAAGATTAAATCTTGTGCCTAACTATATTCAAAGACCATTAATTTGCAGGAGTTAGGACTCTAAACAATCCAACCACAATTTAATTAACAAAATATCTTAATTGTATAGAATGTCTTATCTTTAATGGAGGCTAATAGAGAGTAGAGGGTTAGAAGCAACATTGTAGACATAAAACAGAAGACTCATGTGTCCACTCTGGTATTACACTATTCCCAAGCAACCAATAATCCTATTCATTCACTCAATTTATTCATTCCTTAATTTCTCCATTCATTCATTCTCTAAATAAAAAGAGTAAAACTCA
>NW_012138303.1:2346797-2350672 GCF_000956105.1 Propithecus coquereli
TATATGTGTATATACAAAAAATATTTTGGAAAACAAGGAATATCAGTCTAGAAAGATAAATACCAAAATGTAACAGTGGTTATCTTTGGGTGGTAAGGTCCTGAATGGTTTGAAATGTCTGCTTAATAATTTATTATGTAAATTTTTATAATTGTACATATAATACCTTTGTTTAACTAAAAATATGAGGCTGTGGATTACAACTACCAAATGAAAGATAAATTCTAAGACTTCAAAGGAAGAGAAGATAACTGGGCTGGAATATTCAGGAAAAGCCTTGCGGAGGAGCTAACTTTGAATTATGGGCAGAGCTGGAGTGGTTGGAGATCATGGGTGACACTCATAGCTGCACATAAACATCACCTTTAGGTCAACACCAAGTAACCCCACACACTGACTCACCACAAAAATGAGTCACAGGCCCCTCAAGATCTGTTGACACTAATTTCCCAAAAGACATCTCATTAATCCCCTACTTTTTCCCGTTGCCATCTGGTCTCAAATCTTGGTTTTATTCCATGTTTATGATTCTATGACTGGTCTTTTGATTTGGACTTTGCCATTGGTTTTTCCTCTTTGGCTTCTGCTCTTTTTCAAGGACGTGGACTCAGATGTTTCCCTCGACCCACATTAAGCAGCAAACGTCACCATAACTAGCCCCTGGGACCCATGTCTCTCTCCTGGCACTAGCCAGCCCCATGGCAGGGTCAGCCAAGTCCTCATCAGCCCTAAAGGAGAATGTGTTTAATTCCAGACACAGGAAATGGAACAAGAAGGTTTGCAGTGTATAATGTGTGTTTAGAAGTCAATGTTCAGAACTCAGAGCAGAGTTCATCTAGAGACATTGAGGACGAAAACAAATTCACTCTGTGAAAGACCTGAAAGGCCAGTGTATTAGTTTCCTGTTGCTGCTGTAACTAATGACCACAAATGTAATAGCCTAAAAACACACAGATTTATTATATTGTTATTCTATAGATCACAAGTCTGATGTGGGTGGACTAAAATAAAGGTACTAGCAAGGCTCTGTTTCTTCTGGAAGCTCTTAAGGAGATCTGTTTCCTTGCCCTTCCAGCTTCGAAAGATTGCCCACACCTCTCGGCTTGTGATCCTCTTCCGTCTTCAATGCCAGCAATGGCCAGTAGAGTTTTTATCACATCACATAACTCTGATCGACTTTTCTTCCACCACTCTCTTTCACTTTTAGGACCCTTGTGGTTACACTGGGTCCACTCAGATAATCTAGAATAATCTTCCGAGTTTAAAGTCAGCCGATGAATCATTTTAATTCCATCTGCTGCCTTAGTCTCCCCTCGCCATGCAATACAACACCCTCACGGGTTCTAGGGATCAGGATGTGAACATCGTTGGGCATTATTCTGCTTACCACAGGCAGAGGAAACATTTGAATGTTGTCCTCTAAATAATGTACTAAGGAATGTATTAAGGAATGTTTAATAAGTGACAATGTGAAAGAAAAATTAAGGTACATAAAATACAGTTAAGCTAATTTTATTACCAGAAAATTCAGTATTGCCCCGTTAAATAATTATGCTCTAAATCATATCATCAGAAGATCCAGGTCTACTTTTTGCAACTCCATTTTCACAAAGGGAAATTGGGTCATAGAGATCTAAAAGTGGCAAGTTGCACACAGGTTGATTAAAAATTAAAGACACAGAATTATCTGATGAGGCCAATATTCTTTTTTCCACCTCCCAGACTCAGATATTCTGTGTCTGTATACAGAATGATGCTTTCATTTGTAGCAGATGGTGGTAGATTTGACTCAACTTTATCTCAATTCTTCATCGTACTATTTCTCTCCATCTTCCCATGACTTTCTGCCACCCCCCAAAATTAATTTCAGACAGGCCTTTGTGCTTTGGCTGACATTCAAAACTGTCACCTCCATGTACACATTAACTCCAAGGCCTCTGTCATTCCTCACATTAAAATTCTATCACCAGGAGTCAGCACAGCTTGACTCAGCAAGCTAAGGGGCTGGTTCTGAGCAAGATGCAGTGACAGCAGGTTTCATGTGTGACAAGCCCGGTCAATTTGACAGCAATAAGAACCCTCCTTAGAACCAGTTGCAGCTCTTATTGACCCAAGTGGGAAGGTTATGCTTCTGAACAATTCTCTTCCCTTCCCAGGCGAAAGAAAGGCCAGGGGTTACAATACTTAGGTTACGACTAGTTTATGGTTAAATGGCAACAGTGAAGAGCAATTAATACATTCCAGAATCTAGGTTTACATCCTAGTTGTGAAGAATAACCATTTGTTGACTTAAGTAAGAGTAACTCTTTGAAAAGATAGCCCAAGAAAAGATAGCCATGGTATAAGCAATAGGTTATTGGCAATTCTGTGTAGAATCCTAGTATCGAAATTAATTTTTTGAAGTTCCCCCAAAAATTCTTCCTCAACTTATAAACGAGGCTCAGAGAGGTAAAATGTTTTGCCAGTCATCACACTATGAGTCACCACCCAAGCACCTGGCTCTCCCCATCCTTCCAGGCCTACTCTTTCTCAGGCAGTCCCCCACTGGGATGGGTTGTACAGACAGTGTCGCTATCTGTAATTGGGGAAAAAAATTACTGATGATAATAGCTTAAGCATTTAGTTACCCTTTCACCTTTTTAGACTAAGCTAAAACAACCACAAATAAGAAATGATACAAAACAAAAGCACTTACTTCAAAGTTTACTTCCTCTATGAAGTCTTTTATGATCTTTTCTCACCCCCTAGAAGAAACAAGTGTCTCACTCCTATGTTTCCTCACTGGAGTCTTTTTCCTTAATTCAACTCTGTAACATGTAAAACACTTACAGCATTAGTCAAAACCACTTACATGGTTAGTTAGTTCACTTACATGAACTGTACCCAGACAGCTGTTCTGTCCATCCTATCTCTCTATCTTTCTTCCCCCTGCCTCCTACAGGTAATTATTTCTATCCATCTGTAGTTTGTTCTTGCCCACTGTAGTCTTTGAGTACTTCAGTCATAAAAGATGCACTCTTTAGGGACCTTACGAGAGACATGGCTATGTCTCCAATGAGATTGAAAATCTCTTAATAGCAGGAAGCATGTCTTATCTGTCATTAAAATTACAGTGCACACTAGATCTCATAAAATGTTTGTAGTATGTTGAATGAAGACACCCAAGGACTCCTGACTCAATGGGCACAAACACATCCTGTTCAATTCCTGGGGTTGTCATTCTTAAGTGAATGTCACAACCAAAACATCACAATGTCTATCATTTATTTCTTTTGCCTGATGGTGCTCCTCAATCATAAGAGCAGATTACCTACAAAACACTGCCCCCAGAGCTGTCTGTAGATGTCTCTTAGCTTGACTCTCTCTTTAGTAGAGATTTTGAGCAAAAGAAATCATGAAATCACTACTGGAGGGGAAATTGTGGTAGGGAGCAATACAGCGGAGAAGGAAATGGAAGGTAGACAGAAGAAAACATGAACTTCCAGGACTGCCGTCCCAGACCTGACCTCCTCTAGACAATGTTCACAGCCATCGCAGGTTTCCAGTTCTTAACACCGCTGAAATTGCTCTTGGAATTCTGATAGCATCCCAAACTTTGTGTGTCAGCAGGAGACTGGCCAACTATACAAATTAGTAGTAAAGACAGGTTAGGAGAAATTTCAGTGTAAGACAGATAGATAAAGCAGGTATAGACTTAGGTGACTCCATTTCAACAAGACTGACCTGCTCTGTCACATGGCAGCCAGTTGCCAAGAGAAGAGAGGATCACCACAAAAACAATAAAAGCAGTGCGAAAGCTTCTCTTTTATGATAATAACTACTAATGTTTCTATAACATTTCAGGATTCACAAAGAAATTTCACATACATTATCCC
>NW_012138303.1:2350722-2352354 GCF_000956105.1 Propithecus coquereli
ACACTCAATAAATATTAGCTATTTCCCATCAATTTTAATTATCTAATTTTAATTTTTCCTTGACTAGTAAAATTATTGTATTAACTATATATACTTGTAGAAGACACCATTGTTTGCCCACTAAATCCCCAATCATTCTTTCTTGTTATTTGGATGTCCATCCACCTCTGTGAAGATACATGCTGGGAAAAAGTTGAACCGTCACCAGCTCTATGGTAAATCCTGAACAGTCTAGGCCAAACATGGTAATTCCATCCTCCATGGTTTAAAAGCAGGTATGTGCTGCAGTTCTGCAGTGGGACAATAGGAGAGATTGGCTGAATAACTTCTAAATTAGGATCTTTCTTCCTTTGTTCTTCCTTCCTTTTTTCTTCCTTCTTTTCTCCATTCCTCCCTCCCTCTCTCTTTCTCTTTCCCTCTTTCCTTCTTTCAGTGACATACAGAAGAGACAGTTTTTCTTCTGCTGCTAATATGACACTGCAGGACCATTTCGTGGCCATGGGTGTCATGGATACATTGATGGTAGACACACTAATGATGGCAGAGCAGACAAAAAAGGCTTGGACCCAAACTGATATTGTTGATTCGTTTGTTTGCCAAATTTCTATAAATATAACAGACACTTATAGTGCAATGTTAAAAAGTATAAATTTCCAAGGTCCCACCCCAACCCCCAAATCAGAATATTCAAGGAAATATACTGGAAAGCTGTTGTTTTTAAGAAGTGAATCAACATCAGAGAAGTTTGAAAACACTAGTTCAATGCATTTGTAGTTTGGTTTCTACTACTTCAGTTAAAGTATCCTATCTTATGTAACAATTCCCTCAATTCTATGCTTTATAGTACTAATATCGAACTATCATAAAATTTCAGAGGGAATAGCTCCTTGGAGTAGGAAATAGAGTTAATAATTGACCACATTCCAACTGCAGGGACTGTGATTAAGGGATCCTCTCCTGCCCTCTTCTCAAGTTCCTAAATTCCTAGAACACATGGTTGTCTTCAGTGGAAGAGGCATCAAGGAATGTTTACAACAATTTTAAAGGGTGAAATCAACCATACACTCCATTGCACTAATAGACACTCATCCAGCAGCATGCAAGCAAAATTTAAAGTGAAATGCGTCATCACTAAGCCACACTTCAACTAGGCTCTTATATCAGCGTCTGGCTAGTTACCCTGCCTGGATGCTGTTTGCTTTCATTCTAGGACTTAGGATTTCTGACTCTGTTAGACCCACTGTTAGCCTGTTACGGGCTGAATTGCATCCCTCCAAAAATTCAGTACCTCAGAATGTGACTGCATTCAAAGATAGGGTCTTTAAAGAGGTAATTAAATGAGGATGAGGTCATATGGGTAGGCCCTGTTTCAATATAACTGATATCCTTATAAGCAGAAGAGATTAGGACACAGAAACACATGGAAGAAAGACTAGGTGAAGATACAGGAAGATGTCCATCTATAAGCCAAGGAAAAAGGCCTCAGAAGAAACTAACCCGGCTGACACCTTGATCTCAGACTTCTGGTCTCCAGAATTGTGACAAAGTAAGTTTCTGCTATTTAAGCCATCCAGTCTATGGTACTTTATTACGGCAGTCCTAAAAATCTATTACAGTGCCTTTCCTGCAAGC
>NW_012138303.1:2352404-2354908 GCF_000956105.1 Propithecus coquereli
AGAGGCAGAATGGTGATTTGTCAAAGATGACGCTGAAGGGGTCATACATAGGGAAGACTTGTCTTTCAATCATTAAGGAAATATTTTATGCAGTGCTAACTATGAGAATGGTAAATAGGCTTCATGTTCCATGCCAACTCCAATCCACTTGCAGAAGCTTCCTGGGCAATGTTGAGAGGCTAACACAAACTCTACAGACTGCTATAGTGCATTAGTAATCACTATCATAGAATCAGGAGTGGGAGGAAACAGATTAAATTTTAGATTGTTGTATTCCTGACCTACCTATTTCCAAGCACTGCTAGATATTGAGATATATATAATAGTAAGCAGCATAAAAATAGTCCCTGAAACATATAGAAAATAAGAAGACCTTTGTGAATTTCTACTCCTGAGGTATTTCTAGTATTAGAGTTGGAAGATTTTATCCTAATAATCCCCAACTAAGCTTACGGAGCTAATTTGAAATAAATTTCCAGGTATGAAATAAATGAGCAAGAATGTTTACTATAAATGTAGAAAAATTCTATGTGGTTGTCAGGAGCTTTGCAATGTGATTTACTTCTTGAATGTCTGTGAAGACCCTGTCGAGTAAGGCCTGACAGACAAGGAGAAGCCAGTGAGGAGCCCTTAGGTCCTGGAATATCTTTTTTCCCCATGATCAGTGGGTCAGCAACAGCCAACTCAGGGATTTTTTTCTTTTTTTTTTTTGGAAAAAAATTGACAAGTCAAATTTGTGGGATAAGAAGTAATGGTATCAAGTATCTGAAAGAAATGATTCCTCATTAATTTAAACACAGGGCTGACGAGAAAACAGCAGCCAAATACAGAATTCTTGATTGGGGAGCTGGAGCCGCCTGGAATGACAGTCACCAGGGAGGCCCTTAAAGAAGCCACTGTCCTGGGAAGAAATGCACAGCCAGATTTGCCCATGGAAGGGATTCCCCAAAGAAAAGTCATTAAAGCAACAGATGTCAGAATGGTAGCAGATCAGATAAACCCTTGGGAGAGTTGGGAAAGAATATGTCTGAAGCACGGACAGATGCTGTAGATTGTCAGCGAGAGGTAGGAAGTCTTTCTAGATCTCTTAGGTACCAAAATTTAGAGGGAAATGGAAAAAGTGGCAGATAAGTCATTTCATGTGAAATGAGACCCCCCCACAGGAAGCTCTCCCAGTAAGAGCTAAGAGATGCTCCCAAACAACCTGTAAAAGTGATACCAAAAGGTCTGGGAACTTTTGTAGTAAATTTCTCTACAGTAGGTCATTATTCCATACATATCGATTCAATACAATATGTATAAACAAAACCAGTTTGGGTATTGAAGGTGATTCCAAAAATACTTGAAAATATAATTCCTGTCTTCTATGAAATTCTAACCTAGTTGAAAATAGTAATATTGTAATGACTGTAAGACACATTTCGATGAAGGCCAAATGTTTAAGAAAAAGATCAAAATGGGTCCTAAAAGTGGGAGATGAATTATTTAAGTAGTGGAAGGAAGAGAACAGCCTTCCTTGTGTATTATCAAAACACAGGAATTAAGAGTCAAAATAAATCACCCATTGTACTAATCACAACACTAATAATTGTGGTTCTCTCCATATAGAGGTAAATTTCACATATGACATGGTGTCTCCTTCAAATTTTGGTATCTTCACAGTCTCACTTTCCAGTGTACCTCTAAGTCCCCTACATCCTAGCCACACCAGTTTAGTCAAAGAACACAACATAACATGCACTCAATTCTGTGATTCCCCATCTTTTCTCAGCTTGGAATGTCCCCTTCTTCCCCCACCCAACCCACACACCTACTGAAATCTTTCTTCATTAGGTAAGTCTTTGGGCCACCCAGCAGGAATTAACTGCTCTTTTATCTTCAATCCAACAACACGTTCCTTGCGTTTTGTGTTAAATTCTACCTTATTTTATGTTACAATTAATTGATTGCATGCCTATTACTCCAACAGATTTTAAACTTTTTCAGAAGACTTGTATCACTTCCTCATTCTTAAAATTTCCTAGCTCCTAGTATAGTCTTTTGCAAATAGAAAGTGCTTAATTTGTACTTATGTAGGGGACAGAATTAACAATGCAACCAGGTACCGAGCCAATTCCACTAATTTTCACACAGCACTATTTCTATTTATGAGGTACAGCTTTGCTATATGTTTATGTGGAATAGAATATAATTTAGAGGGTAGTTCCGGAGCCCGGAATGCTAGGGCTCATATCCTAAGTCAGTCACTTAATAGCCATATGATCTTAGATAAGCTAATTAATGTCACTGCTTCAGTTTATTCATCTGTAAAGTGGGATTAACATAACATCACTTGTATCATAATATGTTGTAACGCTTAAATGTCTTAATCCACATAAAGCCATTAGGACACACTGTCTTTAACGTAATAAACACTCAATAAATATTAGCTATTTCCCATCAATTTTAATTATCTAATTTTAATTTTTCCTTGACTAGTAAAATTATTGTATTAACTATATATA
>NW_012138303.1:2355273-2357294 GCF_000956105.1 Propithecus coquereli
TTGATTCGTTTGTTTGCCAAATTTCTATAAATATAACAGACACTTATAGTGCAATGTTAAAAAGTATAAATTTCCAAGGTCCCACCCCAACCCCCAAATCAGAATATTCAAGGGAATATACTGGAAAGCTGTTATTTTTAAGAAGTGAGTCAACATCAGAGAAGTTTGAAAATACTAGTTCAATGCATTTGTAGTTTGGTTTCTACTACTTCAGTTAAAGTATCCTATCTTATGTAACAATTCCCTCAATTCTATGCTTTGTAGTACTGATATCGAACTATCATAAAATTTCAGAGGGAATAGCTCCTTGGAGTAGGAAATAGAGTTAATAATTGACCACATTCCAACTGCAGGGACTGTGATTAAGGGGTCCTCTCCTGCCCTCTTCTCAAGTTCCTAAATTCCTAGAACACATGGTTGTCTTCAGTGGAAGAGGCATCAAGGAATGTTTACAACAATTTTAAAGGGTGAAATCAACCATACACTCCATTGCACTAATAGACACTCATCCAGCAGCATGCAAGCAAAATTTAAAGTGAAATGCGTCGTCACTAAGCCACACTTCAACTAGGCTTTTATATCAGCGTCTGGCTAGTTACCCTGCCTGGATGCTGTTTGCTTTCATTCTAGGACTTAGGATTTCTGACTCTGTTAGACCCACTGTTAGCCTGTTACGGGCTGAATTGCATCCCTCCAAAAATTCAGTACCTCAGAATGTGACTGCATTCAAAGATAGGGTCTTTAAAGAGGTAATTAAGTGAGGATGAGGTCATATGGGTAGGCCCTGTTTCAATATAACTGATATCCTTATAAGCAGAAGAGATTAGGACACAGAAACACATGGAAGAAAGACTAGGTGAAGATACAGGAAGATGTCCATCTATAAGCCAAGGAAAAAGGCCTCAGAAGAAACTAACCCGGCTGACACCTTGATCTCAGACTTCTGGTCTCCAGAATTGTGACAAAGTAAGTTTCTGCTATTTAAGCCATCCAGTCTATGGTACTTTATTACGGCAGTCCTAAAAATCTATTACAGTGCCTTTCCTGCAAGCAGCTATCTTGCTGCCTGCTCACATTTCTCCTGAATCACAGACTAAGTCTGGCACCTTCCTTATTAGTCTTGCTAAGGACTGAACCCGCTTTATGAATTCTGTTTCTTCCGAAATCAGTCATTTCTGAACACAGCATTGCAGTCAGAAGGAAAGGCTACACTTTTATTTTGTAATTCTCTTTTATTCAACTTGAAAGTCTTTGAGGGTAGGAATCAACCTTATTGCTTGCTCTATTTCATCAAAATTCATTTCCAAGTTCTTTCATTTTTTAATTGTCTGCTTTTGTGACTTTCCCTTTCACTGATTCTGTCTTGAGAATAAAACTTTCTTATTTACCTTTATTATTTCAAGACCTATAACAGTGACATGCATATAATAGGCACGCCAACAATGTGGGCTATAGAATGAATAGTGAATGAGTGAGTGAGTGAATGAATGAATGAAGATCAAATAACATGCAGCCCAAAGAAACAGTATACTGTTAACAATGCACCAACTGGGCATTTGATAAATATGCCAACTAACTGACTAGCGAACAGAGCAACTCTGTAAAGATAATAAATTGCATCACTTTTCCCCAGCTAGATTGATTACACGTATTACGGCGGCTATTTCTTTCCAGCAACATTTTTCATTAGAGGGAATATTAATGAGTTAACAAGTACCCTATCTCTGTTTATCTCCTTTCCCATTTTAACAAGTAATTCTGATGCTAAATGATAAATCTCTGGATTTATAAAAACCTGACCACTGTGAAATAGTAGTGTGGTATAACTTTTTAAAAATTCTCTTTACAGATCTAATTACTGGAATTACTTGGTAAAATTTGAAAGCATATCAATAACAAATACTATCCATCTGCAGGGAGGAAGCGTTTCCAGAGTTTCCTGGTCACAACTTTTTAATCATTCTATATTTATTTAGCTTCTAAATGTACTATGCTAAGCATCAGTGGAGACAGAAAAAAAT
>NW_012138303.1:2358794-2360294 GCF_000956105.1 Propithecus coquereli
CCAGCAATGGCCAGTAGAGTTTTTATCACATCACATAACTCTGATCGACTTTTCTTCCACCACTCTCTTTCACTTTTAGGACCCTTGTGGTTACATTGGGTCCACTCAGATAATCTAGAATAATCTTCCGAGTTTAAAGTCAGCCGATGAATCATTTTAATTCCATCTGCTGCCTTAGTCTCCCCTCACCATGCAATACAACACCCTCACGGGTTCTAGGGATCAGGATGTGGACATCGTTGGGCATTATTCTGCTTACCACAGGCAGAGGAAACATTTGAATGTTGTCCTCTAAATAATGTACTAAGGAATGTATTAAGGAATGTTTAATAAGTGACAATGTGAAAGAAAAATTAAGGTACATAAAATACAGTTAAGCTAATTTTATTACCAGAAAATTCAGTATTGCCCCCTTAAATAATTATGCTCTAAATCATATCATCAGAAGATCCAGGTCTACTTTTTGCAACTCCATTTTCACAAAGGGAAATTGGGTCATAGAGATCTAAAAGTGGCAAGTTGCACACAGGTTGATTAAAAATTAAAGACACAGAATTATCTGATGAGGCCAATATTCTTTTTTCCACCTCCCAGACTCAGATATTCTGTGTCTGTATACAGAATGATGCTTTCATTTGTAGCAGATGGTGGTAGATTTGACTCAACTTTATCTCAATTCTTCATCGTACTATTTCTCTCCATCTTCCCATGACTTTCTGCCACCCCCCAAAATTAATTTCAGACAGGCCTTTGTGCTTTGGCTGACATTCAAAACTGTCACCTCCATGTACACATTAACTCCAAGGCCTCTGTCATTCCTCACATTAAAATTCTATCACCAGGAGTCAGCACAGCTTGACTCAGCAAGCTAAGGGGCTGGTTCTGAGCAAGATGCAGTGACAGCAGGTTTCATGTGTGACAAGCCCGGTCAATTTGACAGCAATAAGAACCCTCCTTAGAACCAGTTGCAGCTCTTATTGACCCAAGTGGGAAGGTTATGCTTCTGAACAATTCTCTTCCCTTCCCAGGCGAAAGAAAGGCCAGGGGTTACAATACTTAGGTTACTACTAGTTTATGGTTAAATGGCAACAGTGAAGAGCAATTAATACATTCCAGAATCTAGGTTTACATCCTAGTTGTGAAGAATAACCATTTGTTGACTTAAGTAAGAGTAACTCTTTGAAAAGATAGCCCAAGAAAAGATAGCCATGGTATAGGCAATAGGTTATTGGCAATTCTGTGTAGAATCCTAGTATCGAAATTAATTTTTTGAAGTTCCCCCAAAAATTCTTCCTCAACTTATAAACGAGGCTCAGAGAGGTAAAATGTTTTGCCAGTCATCACACTATGAGTCACCACCCAAGCACCTGGCTCTCCCCATCCTTCCAGGCCTACTCTTTCTCAGGCAGTCCCCCACTGGGATGGGTTGTACAGACAGTGTCGCTATCTGTAATTGGGGAAAAAAATTACTGATGATAATAGCTTAAGCATTTAGTTACC
>NW_012138303.1:2361969-2364446 GCF_000956105.1 Propithecus coquereli
TCCCTCCCCCACCCTCCCCACAGAGCTGCCCTCTTATTTATGTAATGTATTAGTGTGGTACATTTGTTACAATTGATGAACCAACATTTATGCGTTATTATAATAACTAAAATCTATAGTTTACAATAGTGTTCAGTCCGAGTCATACATTCCACAGGCTTTGACAAATGTATCATGACATGTGTCCATCATTCCTGTGTCACATAGAATAGTTTCACTGTCCTAAAAATCCCCTGTGCTTTACCTATTTGTTCCTCCCTCCTTCCTCCCAGCCCATTAAAACCACTGACCTTTTTAAAGCTTCCATAGTTTTGCCTTTTCTGCAATGTCATATAGTTGGAATTATACAATATGTAGCTTTTACAAATTGGCTTCTTTCACTTAGAAATATGTGTTTAAGTTTTTTTCATGTTTTTTCATGGCTTGATTTTTCTAGCATTGGATAATGTTCCATTGCACCACAGTTTGCTCATCCATTCACCTATTGAAGGGCACAATGATTATTTCCAAGTTTTGGCAATTATAAATAAAGCTGCTATAAACATTCATGTGTGGAGTTTTGTGTGAAAATTAATTTTCAACTCCTTTAGGTGTATAGCCAGAAGTGTGATTGCTGGATTGCATGATAAGAATATGTTTAGCTTTGTAATAATCTGACAAACTCACTTCCAAAGTGGCTTCCACTTTGCATTTGAACCAGCAATGAATGAGAGTTCTGCTGCTCCACATCTTCATCAGCATTTGGTATTGTCAATGTTTTGAATTTTCTCATTCTAATTTGTGTGTCTGGTATCTTGTTGTTTCGATATGCATTTCTCTAATGACAAGTGATATTGAGTATATTTTTGTTTGCTGATTTTCCATCAGTGTATCTTTGCTGAAGTATCTATTCAGATCTTTTACCCATTTTATTTTTAAATTTTTTTAAAAAAATTTTAATTAGGGCCAAGGCCACCTTTTCTTTGAAATTTATTATGGCCATCCCATCACTCAGAAGTTTTCCACCCTCTGAATACTTGTGGCTCATGTTGTCTGTATACCAGTCAGTACTTACCTTTTACTGACTTCCACTATTACTTTACTTGCCATGTCCCGTGTGGCTTCCCTAACTTGCTGACAAGCTCTTTCTAGAAAGGGATCACTGTTAAACATCTTTGTTTACCAAACTATCATAATACCTAACAGGATGCTTTGTACATAGTAGTCAGAATTTATTTTTAACTAACCAAAAGCTAATAGCCTGGAAAGTAATTCAGTTAGAACCAAGACTATCTTTTTAATCAGAATGTGATAAAATTAAGTAGACTAGATGAGGTATCAAGACATTTGTGGTCTAGTTATTATTTTGAGTGGAAGTTATTTTCTGAGTTTCAGTTTCTTTTTTGTAAAATATCTAGTATAAAGGGCAAACATATGGCTATCAAATCTCTTTCGAAGTTGGTGAAAGGAAAACTTGTCTCTATCACCCAAAACTTTTACATTCTTATCAGCCCATCCTCAATTCAAGGAAGGCAAAAACAAGATTAAATCTTGTGCCTAACTATATTCAAAGACCATTAATTTGCAGGAGTTAGGACTCTAAACAATCCAACCACAATTTAATTAACAAAATATCTTAATTGTATAGAATGTCTTATCTTTAATGGAGGCTAATAGAGAGTAGAGGGTTAGAAGCAACATTGTAGACATAAAACAGAAGACTCAAATAGTGTCCACTCCGGTATTACACTATTCCCAAGCAACCAATAATCCTATTCATTCACTCAATTTATTCATTCCTTAATTTCTCCATTCATTCATTCTCTAAATAAAAAGAGTAAAACTCAAGGCTCTTTGTATTTAGGTTGAGTATGCTCATGTGAGAAATGAAAGCTACCAGATTCTGTGAATCAGGTGTTGCGAAGTCATTAGGTGAGCCTCAGTCAGTGGATTCCAAATGTCTGTCTGTCTTTATAATTTCTTTGGGTGAAAAAGGATTCTGGTGGTCAAGACAAGACCTAAGAGAATAGAACAGATAAGACAGAGGCTGTGCCAGGATCTTTTCTGTTACGGGTTAATTGAATCATCCAGAGGGTTAATTTTATAAGAGTATCTAATATATCAAAGCCTTTAGATGGTTCTGAATTATAAACTACAGAGGTACGGGGAAAGGGAAGGAGTAGAGAAAACCTGAAAACAAATCAACAAATTTCAAGAGGTACATAACTTTTCAATCTTACTAGTTTGCTTCAACACATGCAGTAAATTGGTAGGTAACTTTGTCAAATCTCTTACACTTGAAAAGCCTACCAGAATGAATTCAGAAGCTGTGGTTCTGCCTAAGTGACTCCATTAGCTGTATCGCCATAGTTATGCTATTTTATAGTAGTGAGTCTGAGATCTCCTCTGGATGAGAAGGCTAATTAAGTCCTCTATCTCTATCCAAAGATTACTGAGAGAAATCAAATATTATTTATGTTCAAGTATGCTAATTCAGC
>NW_012138303.1:2364496-2366622 GCF_000956105.1 Propithecus coquereli
TGTTGATGAATTCCATGCAGTCAGGGCACATGGTCTATAAGGACAGAACTTGGAGCAATTGCAGAGATTGAATATTTATCATACTTAGCATCTCAGAAATGGGAAGTGGTTTGTCTAAAATTGACAACTAGGTGACACTAACAACCAAAGTGACAAAGAAGAAAATCAAGATTAGAATCTATGCAGAGACATGACACCAAGATACCCTTGACTGAATACTTGACCAAAATATAGTGTGAAGATCTTGAATGTTTAACACTAGAGCTTCATGACATTTCTATCTGTATCATATTTTTGAATAGCTATGTATTTCATTTCATAATGCTTTCATTTTATATAGCACACATACATATTCACACATACACGTGTAAGAGAGTGTATGTGTTAGCAGTTGCCATTAAAAAGTTTTAATTTAGACATTATTAAGGAAAGAAAACCAAGTTGGTTGGAGCTGATCATGAGTGATATTGAAGGACTAATCAAGAAAACCAGATAAGGTTGCCCCTTATAGGATGGTATCTGAATAGGGACCAATCCATATGGAAACATTAACTAATTGCAACAAAGTTGTTTAGTATATGTAAAAACAGATTAATAAATTAGCAAAGGTGATATTTTGCTAAATATAAAGAACTTTCCATTTAATTTATATCATAGCAGGAGAGCCTGTCTTATGAAATTAACATGTTCTTCACCATGTGGAGGTGTTTAAATAGAGGCAGAATGGTGATTTGTCAAAGATGATGCTGAAGGGGTCATACATAGGGAAGACTGATCTTTCAATTATTAAGGAAATATTTTATGCAGTGCTAACTATGAGAATGGTAAATAGGCTTCATGTTCCATGCCAACTCCAATCCACTTGCAGAAGCTTCCTGGGCAATGTTGAGAGGCTAGCACAAACTCTACAGACTGCTATAGTGCATTAGTAATCACTATCATAGAATCAGGAGTGGGAGGAAACAGATTAAATTTTAGATTGTTGTATTCCTGACCTACCTATTTCCAAGCACTGCTAGATATTGAGATATATATAATAGTAAGCAGCATAAAAATAGTCCCTGAAACATATAGAAAATAAGAAGACCTTTGTGAATTTCTACTCCTGAGGTATTTCTAGTATTAGAGTTGGAAGATTTTATCCTAATAATCCCCAACTAAGCTTACGGAGCTAATTTGAAATAAATTTCCAGGTATGAAATAAATGAGCAAGAATGTTTACTATAAATGTAGAAAAATTCTATGTGGTTGTCAGGAGCTTTGCAATGTGATTTACTTCTTGAATGTCTGTGAAGACCCTGTCGAGTAAGGCCTGACAGACAAGGAGAAGCCAGTGAGGAGCCCTTAGGTCCTGGAATATCTTTTTTCCCCATGATCAGTGGGTCAGCAACAGCCAACTCAGGGATTTTTTTCTTTTTTTTTTTTGGAAAAAAATTGACAAGTCAAATTTGTGGGATAAGAAGTAATGGTATCAAGTATCTGAAAGAAATGATTCCTCATTAATTTAAACACAGGGCTGACGAGAAAACAGCAGCCAAATACAGAATTCTTGATTGGGGAGCTGGAGCCGCCTGGAATGACAGTCACCAGGGAGGCCCTTAAAGAAGCCACTGTCCTGGGAAGAAATGCACAGCCAGATTTGCCCATGGAAGGGATTCCCCAAAGAAAAGTCATTAAAGCAACAGATGTCAGAATGGTAGCAGATCAGATAAACCCTTGGGAGAGTTGGGAAAGAATATGTCTGAAGCACGGACAGATGCTGTAGATTGTCAGCGAGAGGTAGGAAGTCTTTCTAGATCTCTTAGGTACCAAAATTTAGAGGGAAATGGAAAAAGTGGCAGATAAGTCATTTCATGTGAAATGAGACCCCCCCACAGGAAGCTCTCCCAGTAAGAGCTAAGAGATGCTCCCAAACAACCTGTAAAAGTGATACCAAAAGGTCTGGGAACTTTTGTAGTAAATTTCTCTACAGTAGGTCATTATTCCATACATATCGATTCAATACAATATGTATAAACAAAACCAGTTTGGGTATTGAAGGTGATTCCAAAAATACTTGAAAATATAATTCCTGTCTTCTATGAAATTCTAACCTAGTTGAAAATAGTAATATTGTAATGACTGTA
>NW_012138303.1:2366672-2369585 GCF_000956105.1 Propithecus coquereli
AATACAAAAATAAATTAATGGAATTTAATCAAATTAAAAAGCTTTTGCACAGCCAAGGAAACTATCATGAGAACAAATAGATAACCTACAGAATGGGAGAAAATATTTTCATGCTACACATCCAATAAAGGGCTGATAACTAGAGTCTATATAGAACCCAGGAAAATCAGCAAGAAAAAATCAAGCCACCCTATCAAAAAGTGGGCAAAGGACATGAACAGAAACTTTTCAAAAGAAGATAGACTAATGGCCAACAAACATCTGAAAAAATGCTCAACATCTCTAATCATCAGGGAAATGCAAATCAAAATGACAATGAGATATTACTTATCTCTTTTATCAAAAAGTCCCAAAACAACAAATGCTGGCATGGATGTAAAGAGATGGTAACACTCTTACACTGCTGGTGGGACTGCAAACTAGTACAATCTCTTTGGCAAGTAATATGGACATACCTCAAAGAACTCAAAGTAGAACTACGATTTGATCAGACAATTCCAATACTGGGTATTTACCCAAAGGAAAAAAAGACATTCTATAAAAAAGACATCTGCACTCGAATGTTCATAGAAGCACAATTCACAATTGCAAAGATATGGACATAACCCAAGTGTCCATCAATACATGAGTGGATTAATAAAATGTGGTATATGTATACCATGGAGTACTATTCGGCCATGAAAAGTGATGAACTAATACCCCTTGTACTATCCTGGATGGAGCTGGAGCCCATTCTTTGAAGTGAAGTATCACAAGAATGGAAAAACAAGCACCACATGTACTCACCATTAAGTTGTTACTAATTGATCAACACTGATGTACACATATGGAAGTAACACTCATAGGGCGTCAGGCAGGTTGTGGGGGAGGACGAGATGGGTAAATTCACACCTAATGGGCACAGTGCGCTATGTTTCGGGGTTGGGCACACTTGTAGCTCTGACTTGGGTGGTGCTAAGGCAATATATGTAACCAGAGCATTTGTACCCCTGTAATATTCTGAAATTTAAAAAAAAAATCATTTGTAGTTCGTAATTTCCTTTTACATTAATATTCTGATTAGGTTCCTATGCCAAATAAATGAAAGGTTTTAACTTTATTTCCAGTGTAACCCTGACATATTTAATTGAGAATAAATGTGTTAAATGTAAAACCAGAATAATTTGAGGGACCAAAAAAGCACTACAATGACTGTTGCATTTAATAGCCTGAAAACCAAGAATATTTCAGGTATCTAAAATATATTTCAGGCATGCAAACATATGCATTCAAATTTTAAATGAGTTTCTCCTTGATGTCCGTGGTTAGATAGATGCATTCATTGGTTCTCCGTTAGGTTCTACGGAGCCTCAAAATCAAATTACTTACACTTTGTTTTTCTCATAACTTATCTACATGATAAGTGTTGATAGTGCAGAGAATGCTTTACATTTAACATCAATTCTTGTCAATTAAATATTTTAGGATTACCCTTTATCCTAGGAAAAACACATTGCCTTATGCATTAGTCTGCTTTCCCTAGGCTACATTGCAATAATAAAGAACCCCTAAATTTCAGTGGCTTACAACAAAGGCTTATTTCTCATTCACATTACATATTGGTGGCAGCTTTGTTTCTCCTCCATGTCTCTTGTTTATTCCAGAATCTAGAATAAGAGACTAGTCCCTCTTTATTCAAAGCAGAAAGAAAGAACAAGAAGACTGGCCAAAACTTTGTTATGACTGCTTAAAATTCACATTTCCTTGGCCAAATTGATCTGTCAGCCAAGCCTTGTGTCAATGTGGGAAAAACTTCCCTAGAAAGGCACTTCGTCCCGTGGTAAAAAGATGGGTATGTATAAGCCTCACATAGGGAAGGTGAAGGAATAATTGGGAACAATAATAGAATCTGCCATACTACCGCTCACATTTTTTAGAAAGATATGTATCCTTTGGTTTGGGAGAGTTCACAGTTGGCCTCCCTCCCTACTTGCTTCCTTCTCTCTCTCTTCCTCCCTCTCTCCCTTTCTTGCTTTCTTACTTTCTATGTCCAATTACCCAGCAAATGCCCTAAATAATTCATCCTTTGCTCTGAAATGCAGGTAAAGCTGTGCCTACACAAGGATACTGAAGTTAAATAAAGCTGTGTAGTATTGGGTACGAGACAGGAACAGGTAGGTCATCAGTTTGAATATATGTTCATCACAGAATTATGGTTGCTGGTGTCTATAGACCTAGAATAAATCCAATTATACTACATCAAGAATTTTCACATTTAATGTTTACCAGAATCACCTGGAGATCTTATTACACAGATTTTCCTTCTGTAAATCTGGGATGAAGCCAGGAATTCTACATTTTAAACAAGCTTCCTGGTGATGCTAAGGCTGTGGACCTAGGGACCACACATTGAGTAGCAATGGCCAAGACTCTGAACTTCTTTCAAACCCTGGTACTCTCTGAAGTCATCTCAATTAGTTTTCCCCACAACATGGCTTAAATAAAGGCACATACACATTGTACATAATATAGGGGGTTAAATTTTTATTAAATTGCTTCTTAAGGAAAGGAGCAGAGTTTTACCATCTTTGTGTCCATAACTCACAGCACTGGCCAAATGGATAACTGATACTACGGTTGGATAAATGAATTACTCAGCTTAGATGGAGGGCAAGGAAACAACTGTAGAATAGGACAGTGGAGGCTTCATTAATATCAAAGCAAACATTCTTCCAAAATAGAGGGCCTTGCTCCCTTTGTGGGCCCAATGCCATTTGGAATAATATGTTTTGTTTTGTTTTTTTTTATGCTAAACCTTTACTTATACTTCAAGTCACATCCTTGCCTCAGAGACTTCCCATGATTAAGATTTAGCATCTTAATCTTGGAAATGGGCTTCATTTACGAGGAAGGCAAGCCCATTCAATTCCAATT
>NW_012138303.1:2369635-2370235 GCF_000956105.1 Propithecus coquereli
GTTTATAAGGTTAGCTGTAGAAATTCCAACCTAACATAAAAGCAGGTACTACTCATTTTATTTTAGTTAAAGGAATTACAAATGGTTTATTTAACATCATTAGTGCTGGAAGTCTTAGCCAGAGCAATCAGACGAAAAAAGGAAATCAAGGGTATCCAAATGGGGGAAGAAAAGGTCAAACTACAGCTCTTTGATGATGATATGATCTTAAATCTAGAAAACCCCAAAGATTCTGCCATGAGATTACTAGAATTGATAAAAAAAATTCAGCGAAGTCTCAGGTTACAAAATCAATGTACACAAATCAATATTATTCCTATATGCCAACAACGGTCAAACTGAGAACAAAATCAAAGACTCAATGCCTTTCATAATGGCAACAAAGAAAATAAAATACCTAGGAATATATTTAACTAAGGAAGTGGAAAACCTCTACAGGGAAAACTATGAGACACAGAGGAAGGAAATTGCAGAGGACATAAACAGATGGAAAACCATGCCATGCTCATGGATCAGCAGAATCAACATTGTTAAAATGTCTATACTACCCAAAGTGATCTACAGATTCAATGGAATCCCTGTTAAAATACCAACATCATT
>NW_012138303.1:2382175-2413199 GCF_000956105.1 Propithecus coquereli
TCCTGACAGGACTTTCCTGTTCTTTTGAATCAATAGGCTCCAAGGGCTTAAAAATAGATGATGGTTTTACATTTATCATTTGAACAAACATGGGAAATACAGAAATAATTGCCATGGAATTCCGGGTATAATTTTTCCATCCCTACATTTGGCAAAGTGGTTCTCAGAGAACAGTGGACTAACTACATAAATGCACACACTGAGGATGTCTTGGCCTCTGGCCTCCGAAGACATGTCATTTAAGGCCAATCTCACTTGGAGGGCACATTAGTGATTCCAAAAATGCTGCTAAGGAGCACAGTGAATCTTACTAGCTCAGTGAAACTCTTTCTCCTGGGGACACCAGATGATTCTAAAACACCATCAGGCCTTCATTTTTCTCATTCCATTTCCTCCTATTTCAGTTGTGTGTTGGGAAGAGCTAGGAAGCTGAGAGTTAAAGGGTAAACCAGCATGAGGAAAGGAAAGTTACTGAAAAACCACAGAACTCAAAAAATTGGAGATTTGGGTCCTAATTTCAGGTATAATGCTAGTTAGCTGTGGGACCTTGGCAATATATGCAACATAGCAGATGTCAGTTTCCTTATCTATAAAATAAGAGGATGAGAAGGAATTTCTAAGGACTTTTCCAGTTTTAGCCTTCTAAAAGGAAAAACTAACAATACACGGTGATTTCATTGATAGTCACGTGGAAGGCTTTAACGTGTAAGCATACAGGCTGCACAACATACACGGTATGGTCCATATGCTTACAGAGATGAACTAAACAGGGAGAAGAAAAATAGAGCCTTGTCATGGAGAGAGCCCAGAACTGGAAGTCAGAAGAATTTTTTTCATTTATTCATCTTTTCATTCATACACCATTCATTTGTTCAGAAACATTCACTGAGAGCCACCTATTTGCCATTCACTGTGCTTGGGACTGGGTTGCGACAGTGAAAAAGAGAAGACAGACTTTCCTGCCCTTTCGGAATTCATATTCTCCTGGGAGAGACAGGTAACAAGTAAATAAACAATGAAAGAAACAAGATAATTGAAGATTGTTATAAATGTCACAGAGGAAATAAACGAGAAACAGAGTCCCCAAGTAGCAAAGGGGCTTGGTCTGTTCGAGGAAAAGAAAAGAAGCCAGTGTGGTTAGCATGCTTCTAGAATCTAGAATCCTCACCTCTAGAATGCTCTCGAGAGGATACAGGAGATAAAGCTGTAGATAACTAGAACTCAGGTCATGCAAGGCCTTAGGGATCAAAGCAAGGATTTCAGATTTTAAAAGCAGAGGAAACTCATACAGGGGGTTTTAGGAGAAAAGTTACATCTTACATACAATTAAATCAACCTTTCTGGCTTTGTGTGACTTAAGAAGGGGACATGGGATATAACAAAGAGAATTACTATGGACTCTTGGATTTGTATTTCTTATTTTACAATCAGAGCTAATTAAATCATTATTATTTCTATGTTCAGAGTTTCCCAAATATGGTCTATGGTGGGGAATGAGTGTGGGGAGCTTCAAGGTGACTGCTGTGACTTTGGTCACGGGCCTTTTCCAGTGCCCTGTTACCCCGCATTCCCCAAAACAGAATGTCCACTTTGTGCATTCCTGACCCAGACCTGGAATCAGCTGTTTCTCCAGGATCCCAGGGTCTACTGAAAAGAAATGATACGGAGAAACTAATATTTGGGCCCTGAGTGTACTCATCAATATTGAAGTGTCATTGTTTCTAGGTCCTTTTACTGAATTTTTAGTCATGGTCTGAAGGGCTTTCTCTAGTCCCAATTTATAAAGGAATTTACTCATATTTCTTAACACTTAGCTTTTTCTTTTTCTTTTCTCATTTTAGATCTCTGATTCATTTGGGATTTATGCTGATTAATAGTGTAAGGTTGTCATTTTTATCTTTCACTAAATGGCTATCTAGTTGTCTCAACATTATTTGTCAATAGGTCATTTTTCCCCCAATGATTTGATATACTACCTTACTGCCTGCCAAATGCAAAGGATCTACTTTTTTTACTTTCTCTATTGTCCCATTGCCCAGTCTGTACATTCATGTGCCATGCTCTCTTTACTTTAGATTCTTTAGAGTATGTCTTAATATCCGGTAGGGTTAGCCCCCAGTCATTGATCATTTTTTCTGTGGTATTCCAACTTCTCCACATCCCTGTCAACACTTGTTATTTTCTGTTTGTTTGTTTGTTTCTTTGTTTTAATAGTACCCATCCTAAAGGGTGTGAACTGATATTTCATCTTGGTTTTGATTTGCATTTCTCTGATGATTAGTGATATTGATTATTTTTTCATATGTTTGTTGGCCATTTGTATATCATCTTGGGAGAAATGTCTATTCAAGTCCTTTGCCCATTTTTAAATTGAATTATTTGATTTTTCATTGTTGAGTTATAGAAGTTCTTTATATATTCTAGATATTAACCCCTTATCTGATATATGATTTGCAAATATTTTCTCCCATTATGTAGGTTGCCTTTCACTATGTTGATTGTGTGCTTTGATGAACACAAGTTTTTAAGTTTGACATAGTCCCATTTGTCTATTTTTTCTTTTGTTGACTGTGCTTTGGTGTCATATCCAAGAAATCACTGCCAAATATAATGTCATAAAATTTTTTCCTACATTTTCTTCTGGGAGTTTTATTATGGTGTAAGATAAGGGTCCAACTTCATTCTTTGTATGGGCATATCCAATTTTCTCAATACCATTTGTTGAAGAGACTGTCCTCCATTCCCTGGTCTTGGTAGCCTTCTTTAAGAGGATTTGTTTTTGGACTCTCTGTTCTATTTCATTACTCTACATGCTTGTTTTTAGGCCAGGACCATACTGTTTTAATTACTATAGCTTTGTAATGTTTTTACATCAGGAAGTGTGAATCCTCCCACTTCGTTACATTTTTTTTTTTTTAAGATTGTTTTGGCTATTCAAGGTTCCTTGAGATTCCATATGTATTTTAGGATTTTTTTTTAAATTTCTACAAAAAATACCATTGGAATTTTGATATAGATTATATTGAATCTGTACATGACTTCACATAGTATTGACATCTTAACATTATTAAGTCTTGCAATTCATGAACATGGGATGTCTTTCCATTTACTTGTGTCTTCTTTAGTTTCTTTCTGTAATTTTCTGTAGTTAGTATACAAGACTTTCACCTCCTTGGTTAGGTTGATTCTTAAGTATTTTGTTCTTTTTGATGCTGTTGTAAATTGAATTGTTCTCTTAATTCCTTGTTGGATTGTTCATTTTTATTGTATAAAAATACAACTGATTTTTGTATGTTCATTTGTATCCTACAACTGTGCTGAATTCATTTGTTAAATAGTTCTTATAGATTTTTGTGAAATCTTTATGATTTTGTGCTTATAAGATCATGCTATATACGAATGGAGACAACTTTACTTCTTCCTTTCCAACTTAAATACGTTTTATTTATTTTTCTGGCCTAATTGCTTTGGCTAGAACTTCAATGCTGTATTGAATAGAAGTAGTGAGAGTGAGCATTCTTGTCTTTTTGCTGATCTGAGATGAAAAGCTTTCAGTCTTTCACCGTTGGGTAGGATGTTAGCTGTGGGCTTTTCATATATAGCCTTTACGACTTTGAGGTAGTTATTTTTATTCCCAGTTTGTTAACTGTTTTTATCATTAAAGTGTGTTGAATCTTGTCAAGTGCTGTTTCTGCATCAATGGAAGTGATCATGTAATTTTTTTCTTTCATTCTATTAATGTGGTCCAATGAAGAGTATTGATTTTTATATGTTAATTTAGTATTCTGCAACTTTACTAAATTTTTATTAGTTGTACTATATTTCTATGAATTTTTGTGGGTTTTCAAGTATACAGCCTTATCATATTATCTTCAAGTAGAAGTATTTTTAACTTGATCTTTCTAATTCTTATATCTCTATTATTATACTTGTCAGAATTTGTGACCTAAGTCTCCAGTTGTATATTGAATGATAGTGAAGTGGCCATTCTTGCCTGGTGCCAGAATATTAAATAGATACCAAATTTTGGGTAAGATATTTCTCTTTTATCACGTTGAGAAAATGTCCATTGATTACTTTTATTATGTGTGTTTTATTTTTTTTTTTGGAAACATGAGTTAAGTTTTGCAAATGCTTCTTCAGTATATATGAAGATAAGCCTATAACTTTTCTCTGTAGATCTATTAATGGTGAAGTATATTAATGGACTTCCTAATCTTGATCTATCTTGCATTTCTGGCATAAACTCTCCTTTGTTCTCATATATTATTTTCTTAATGTGCTATTAGGTGCTGCTTTTTAATATTTATTTTAGATCATTGCATCAATAAATGAAAATGGTAGATTTAAAGAAAGAAATTTTTTTACGTTAAATTTTGTTATTAATGTTCATTCTTTTTGTCAGAGTGATTTAGAAGATTTTCTTCATTTTCTAAGTTCATGTACAAATAGGATGGCTTGGACTTTGAAGTTGCTTTAAAATTCTCCTGTCAAATCATCTTGACTTACTGATTTTACTGAGATGTAGAGAGTGAGCAGTAACTGTTAACTTTCTCTATTTCTTCTATAATAATTGATCTCTTTTCTTTACTGGAATCAGTGTTGACAAATTATGGTTTTTTTCCCTAGAAAATTATTCACTTTTGCATTTTGTAAATCTCCTTGATTTCAACAGTTATTTTCCTTTGTCATTTCCTTTGTGCTTTTTCCTCTTACCCTCTTCCCATAAACAATCTTGCCTTTTTTCTTGGTTAGCTAGTGAGTGCCTATTTGTTTATTTTTTAAACCAGTATTTATTTATAATATGGCTATTTCTCTCTTCTATACTTCATTAGTTTCTGCTTTTATTTTGATTATTTTCTCTACTTTTCTCTTTATTAACTGTATTATTCTGTTTTCCAAATTTGTCATTGTTCATTTTTTTGAAATATATGTTTAATATTGTAAATTTCTTCTGATCATTGCTTTAATTGTATAGATTAAAGACACAGATTCTGATTCATAGCATTTTTATCATTTTTTGCATCTGTAATATTAGTTTGCATTTTCTCATTTGAATCTACTTTTTTGCATAATAATCAGTTGTTTGTATTAGTCAAATTTTTTTATAATTTATTGAGTTTTTTTGTTATGACCTAATATATGATAAATTTTCATAAACATCCAACATGCCTTAGGAAAGAAGATTTACTCTCCATTAACAGACTGGACATAAAATCCATCTTACTCATTGTATTGCTTGTGTTCTCTATATCCTCACTTATTTTTTATTCACGTTAGTCAAATCTCCTAATGTTTGTGTGCTTCTGTTTCTGCGTTCCCTGTAGGTTCTGCTTTAGGAAGGTCACTGATACGCAGAAATTTTCCATCTTAGCTTTGAATTGTGGTCTTTGCCTTTATAAAATTTTCTTCTTTGTGTGATTTCTTTTTGTCCTGAGTTCTAACTTGTTAGACAGTAAAATCGCATGCCCCAATTTCTTTCTTTTTCTTTTTTTTTAATTGGAATTTTCCCTGGTACATTTTTCTCAGTTCTTTATTTTCAGGCCTTCTACATATCCTTGTTTTAGACGTGTCTAGTGTATACTGCACACAGTTGGTTGGTTGGTTTTGCTTTGTGAGGCAATTTGAGAATATTTTTCTTTTAATATGTAAGGTAAACTCATTTATATTAATAAACATGACTGATATGTTTCACTTCAGCTTTATCAGTTATTTTACTTTGTATACATTATATGTTACATTATATATATAGTGACTTGTACTATATGATCTCTCTCTCTCTTTTTCTTTCTTCTCTTTCTCATTTCTCTTATTTTTGCTTTGTTTTGGCATACTTTTGTCATTTAGGAAAGTTTGTATTCATGACCAAGTTATTACCTCATACTAGTGCCTGTATATAATGCCTAGAATCTCCTTTTTCCTTACTTAATTTTGACTATTCTGCTTGTCAGTTTTAAGTGATATTCTCTGATTCCATTCTGCCTCATTCTCCTTTCTTCTCCACTTTTCCCACCTGATCATCTGCTCTGGAGTAAGCTTCAGAGTCAACAGTACCAACAAAGGTATCTTATTTTCCCAATTAGTTATAAATTAAAATTTGCAAAGTTCTCTGTCTTTATGTTATGTTACAAGATTTTATTCACTCTCCTTTTTCATCTGTATTTTTTAAGGATATGTGGAGAGATTCTAATTTAGGATGCTGCCATTATTCTATGGACCTGGAAACATCTCTTAGATTTTTATGAAACTTCAGTGAGCTAATCTATGTGAGAGTAAAGATCACTATTTATCCATTTGTGGAAAGACTTTAGTAATTTGTGTTCTTGCATTTAGGGATAACACACTTTTCTAACTACTGCCCACTAACCGCTCTCCTGTGTTTTGCCCCCGTTAGCTTGCTAACATGCCTTCTGTTTTGATACATAGAAACCTCCTGTCTTGGTAGGAAGAAAGGTGGAGAAGGTTGAGGGAAGGTGGCATTTCAGTGGGCTTCTCTGAAGAGAGCAGGAAGAATTGAAGAAGCTGGAAGAGAAAGTACCAAGGGGAGGAGAGATTGATGAAAAGGAAAATAAGGGGCAAATAAATTGTTAGTTCTCTTCTATTTCTATTTATGTCTGTCCCAAAGTACAGACAAAGCTGATGAATCCAATTTAGCTAACTTTTTCTGTGAAAGGGGTGTTATACTTGGCCTCTGAGGAACAATGCTATGTGCTATGCTGACAATGACCTCAGCGAAGGTTTAAAAACATATATAATCTAACATTATGCTCACAAGAGCCCAAGAACTTTGAATTTTTATTGTCTCCATTTTAAACATGAAGAAAAAAATAAGATTGAGATTCAGAGGTTGAGAGAATGGATGAAAGTCACATCATTTAAAAAGGACAGGTAAGTGACTTAATTCAAAAGCCCCTTTGCTCAAATCCCATCCATCACAATATAACGTAAGAAGGTGAAGAAGGGCCTGAAGACAGATACACTTTAGATCCTCAGAGAAAGGAACTTACTTGTAGTCAGAATGGTCTGAGAAGACTTTTCAGAAAACAATGAGTTTGATAGATTACCCTCCAGCGCAGGGCAGTATCTGTGTCTTTAATTTCTCTGTACCTCACTATTCCTGACACCAGTTGTAGAAAAGGATGCTTAGCAGTTCCTTTGCTTTGCAACTTAATCAGGAGTGGATCTTCCTTCTTTAAAAAAAAATCCTCTCTGCACAGAGACCTTCAGGCAAAGCCCCTTTAAATTAGGGATTGTAATTAATATTTTAACAGGGTCCTGAGAGGGTAGCTTGATTGAGTGTACAGCAATGGAGAGGGACAAGATACAGATTGCCTGTTATCTGATCAGGAGGAGGGCTAGTGTCTGAGTTTACTTGGAGGAACAAAGCAGGTCTGTGAACCGATCCTTTGAGCCAGAGAAACCCCAGCAGGGTGTGAAGTGGTCTTGGGATGACTAAGGCTGAACCTGTTATGAGAACAGGAAGGTTTATAAAATCATAGCAGCAGGGGAAGGCAAGTAGTTCTAATGGAGTTAGGAGATGATATGGACAGGACTTGGCTCCGGAAGTGTCTCCTCAGTTCCCCAGAGGTGATATTCTCTAGTTAAACCCCTTATTTAAGATTGAGAATAAGAGCAGAGAACCAAGGAATTACAAAGAAAAGGTGATCAGCTCAAAATTCAAGCAAATGTCAAGTAAGCTCCAACTTTGTATCCAGGTATACGGCAGCATGACAGAACAAGAACACTTCAGAGGGAAATGGCTCCAGCATTTTCATCTGATGAATGAGGAAAAAGAATTCTTCTTGCTCAACTCCTACCCCAGCCTTCACGACTTAAGTCAAACGACTTGGTCCAGTGACAAAATTGAAACCAGACTCGAAAGCTATCAAAGGCCATTCTTATTCCCAGGACAGCTCTTTGTGGACTACCCCCACATAGGAGGTAGTTGGTAGAGAAGAAACAGCCCAGATTACCAGCAATATCTGCATTTGAATCCTACCTTCATTACCTATTGTGAGCTGTGTAGTTGTGGGAAAAATCACTTATTTACCTTGACCCTTATCTTTTCATCCATAAAGTCTAGATTAGAATCCTTACCTCTTAGAGAAAGCTAAGAGGAAGGAATTCTACTTAGAAAAGGTCACAGAAAAGAGGTAATGTAAGTTGTTCAGCAAAGACTGGGTGAGGCATTGGGAGGAGAGGCAGTAGAAAACGGACATTTTGGGAAGAGGGGAATTCAGAAGCAAAGTCATGACTGAGAGGAAATACAGTCTTAGGGGGATAGGAGTCACTGTTGAGAATTTAGTGCTATAATAAGAAGTTTGGACTTTATCTGGTGGTAATAGTAGTAGTAGTAATAATAACAGGTCGCATTTATTGAATATATTCCAGAGACAAGATACGGTTCTAAGATTTTGCATTTATTGTCACATTTAATCCTTACAATCACATTATCAGGTACTGTGGTTCTCATTTTACAGAGGAGAAAACCAAGTCACAGAAAGGTCAGGTTGCTTGCCCAAAGTCACACAGGTAGAAAGTTTAGAGTATGAGCTTCAGCAGACAGTGGGAAGCAAACAAAACATTCCTAAACAAGGTCGTAGAAGAGCCAAGTGTGTGTGTGTGTTCGTGTGTGGGGGGTTCATGTTATAGACAGATATAAACATATATATATATACACACACACACACACACACACATACATATGCATATGCATAGACATGAAGAATGTATGGACTCAAGAAAAGAAAGCCTGGATCTAGGAAGAGGAGGAGGAACCTGTTAGATGTCTATTATAATAATTCTGACAAGAGATGATAGTGGTTAGAACCAATGCAGCAGAGGTGAAAATGATGAGGTGATTGACAGAGAGATACAGGTAGAATATAAACCTGACAGACTTGGTAATGCAAAGTGAGAAGAAGCAAACCATCCAGGAGCATAGCCCGACAGGGAACCTGGGTGGATGGTGAGGACATAAACACTGTAGGTTAGGGATCTTTCCAAATACTTGTTCCCAAGCCTTTAACATGAAAGTAACACAGCCTTTCTATAGCTGAGCAACTCCAGGTCCCAGGGATAAAGAATTCTATACAATTAAACAAGTAACTTTTTTTCTATAGTTAAAGGACTATGCAAAGCCCACGGGAAAGGATCACAAGCTGTCTTCCACTTAAACTCGGGTGACCTACATTTGCAACTCTGGCATGCTATAACCTTGATCTCAGGTGAGAAGGCAAGCAGTAGTGATGGGCAGTTATTAGGTTCTGGATTAAGGATAATATGTTCCAGGATCATGTCTTTTGAGGTGCAACGTGTATGCCTTAGAGAGAAATTGACATTTATACTCTGCAGTGGAACAGATGTCAAACAGGAATGTCAAAATTATCACCAGCAGGGTATATTTATTATGTGCATATATTTTTCCAGTGAATATTATTCCTTACATGTTAATCTCCAGTTAATGTTAAAAAATATGCAGTGAGAAAGCCATTTTGTTTCCTTTAGAAAAAAATCTAAATGTCACAGTTACCAGTGGAATATTATACAGCCATTAAAAATCATGCTTCTGGAAAAAAAACAGCTGGTGACTTAAAGAAATATTTTTACATAATATAGATTCTACAAAATACCTGACCAGTACTCCTCAAAACTGTCAAGGTCTTCAAAACAAGGAAAGTCTGAGAAAATACCAGAGTCAAGAGGAGCTTAAAAAACTGTGATGACTAAATGTAATAGAGTACCCTAGATAAAATCTTAGAACAGAAAAAGGCACCAAATAAAAGTCACTTACTAACATTTCCTTCTATGCAAACTCCTAAGTATCTAAAAGTTTAACAAAGGCTACTTAAAATGATATATTTTTGAAATGTCACATGTCAAAGTATTTCAGAAAAAAAATTGGAGGTCTGTTAAAAACGTGTGCTGAGTGGCTTCTATTTTATATTTTAATGTAGAAGTGGTCCCTGGTACTGAGCTACCCCATAGGCAGACAAAGCACAGGCTCCAGACACTGGCCACACAGGGCACTAAAACCACTTATTTGAAAGAAGATATTTGATATCCTTTAACTTGTTATAGGTAGGTACTATTTATATTTCGAATTAGTTTGAACCATAGGAAATTGCCAATATTTAACTGTTTTTGTTTGAAAAAAAACGTAACTTCCTGCAGTTCAATCTAGTACATTGGAGGAATGGACAGTCTGATCATTTTGTTGTTTGGGGCATCCAAAGTCTCCATCTAGCTCTGCTGCCAACCCAGCTTTATTGCAGGCTCTTAATCTGAGTGGCCGACTTTGTAAAAATATCTGCATAATGTATGTTTTGACCTCCTTCTCTCCTTTTACCCAATCCCACTTTCCACCCCAAAATAAACAACATATCTCTGGCAAGTCCTGGGAGGCAAAGGAAGCTGGATTCCCTTTCTAACTCCTCAAGCACCTAAGCAAAGACAAAGCAGATTTTGTGGAAATGTTTTTGAGATTTAGAAACATCTCCATCCTCAGTGGGCGCTCCAGGAATTAATTTTTGTTTGGAGAAACCAGGGCCTATGATTTTGGGTGACATTTCCTGAGGCGGCTGAGAGTTTTAGTACAGAGTGAGGAAACATTTGGGAATGAGGGTCTGGAAAAAGTATTTGGTTTGTTAAAAGGCTCCCGCGCCCCGCATCTGACCTGCATTGCAGAGTCCTTAGTAATAAGGCAGTATTTTATCCTGGCTTCCTCCTCCCCTCCCTCCTCCTTCCAACTCCTGATTTTTTATTTTTTTTTTTCCTGGAGTAGCAGCCACAGAGCATGGGGTGAAAAGTCGCTGGAAGGACAAGTTGACAGATAGCATTTGGGTCGCTGGGTCACTGAAAGGCGTCGTGATCTGGGCTCAGACAGAGTGATTTCCTCGGTGATTTTAATCTTTCGTCTGTTCACACGTCATGCCACCTGGACATAATGCAGAGAAATCTGGAGGCCTAATAAGACCTTCCTTTGCCCCAAAAGCTCACTTGGACAAAAAATGGTGGTGGGGAGGGGTTGGAGAGAGAGAAAGAGGGAACGAGAGTTAACCCTCTCCCTGCAGTCCCCATCAACAGCAGAAAACCTGGGGGTGAAAAGACCTTGCTAGCAATTAACAAGCTCAGGACTTTGTCTGAGCAACAAGGGCCTTGTCTTTATGGAGACTGTAAATAATATAACAAGTTGCCCCTTTTACTGCCTTAGACACATATACGTGGCAGCTTTATCCTTTTTTGTTGACCTTCTGTCCAGGTTTTGATTTACTTTCAAATCTCTTGTCATAGATTCTTGGAAAACATTTATTTTGGTGGCAGGGGCTGGGGTGCAGTCAGTGGAAAAAAGGATGTAGAGAAAGAGAGCTGCCCATGAAAGAAAATATTAATATCTTCCCTGTGACTGTGGCCGGACAGTCTGCTTTTCTTATTTCCCCATAAGGTTCTGAGCTATTTCTGATCAAGGGTGTTAAAGCTTAGAATTAATGGATTTCAACGACGTAAAATACTTCTGCTTAACTTGCTAGAGATATGTCTCAGGTCATGATTAGTAGGGCTGGGGAGTGAGGAGGGAAAAGGCAGCTAAGGGCCTGCAAAGAAGATGCCCCTTTAGGATTCTTCCCTTCGGACAAATGGTGGAAAGAGAGAAAGGCTCCAACACTCGCCTGTTCTGAGAATTCCACAGAATGCTCATCATACTTCTGTTAAGGCTCTTATCAAACTTCACCATGGTCATCTGAGTAGGTGTCAGCACTAGGCTATGAACTCCGCAGGGGGACTTTATCCTTCACATCACTCAAGTGCCTGGAATATGGGGGGACTTTTTAAATATTTGCTTATTTATTGATCAAACATGGTCTGAGCACCTACTCTTGCCAGATACCTAGCTAGCCACTGAGGATACAATGAGGAATAAGTTAGAGTCCTTTTTCTCAAGTTGCTCATAGTCTAGTAGGGGAGAGAGACATATTATAGGAAGATAATATTTGCAATAAAATACTACAGCTGTCACCCTGGATGCATAGGATTCCACAGGGAAAATAATTAAGGAGGGGTCCATTCTAACGGGGAGAGGAAGGGAGGATCAAAGAAGATGTCACAAATGAAATGATCATAGAGGTATAAGCCAAAAGCCACGCAGGCCAGTTCAAAGACTATCTCAATAGCCTTTGAGAGAAACAGGAAGATCTTATGTAATGGCACTATCAGGGGGGTGAGACTAGGAGATACATTCAGAGCTAAAAGGGAGGTGGTTCCATAGAACTCAGTGAAAACCATGATATAGTGCCAGAAGGGAAAGAAGAATAGGAAGATGACCTCCCAGTTTTTGGCACTGGTGACTGAGTCATTAATGGCATGGTTCACCAACATAGGAAAAAGGAAAGAAAGAAAGGAAGTCATGATAAAGGCCCTAATATCATGGTTGTGTTTACTAAGCCCAATAACCAATTTAACTATTGCTATAGCTTGGGGGTCTGTCTCCCCCTGTCCCCCAAACCTCATGTAAAAATTTGATCCCCAATGTTGGATGGGGGTGCCTAATGGAAGGTGTTTGGGTCATAGAGGCAGATCCCTCATGAATAGATGAATGCCCTCTCTATGGGAGGGAGGGAGTGAGTTCCTGCTCTGTTAGTTCTCCTGAGAGCTGGTTGTTAAAAAGAGCCTAGAACCTCTGCTCTTCTCTCTCTCTCTCTCTCTCTCTCTCTCTCCCTCTCTCCCTCTCTTGCCATGTGATCTCTGCACATGCCAGCTTCCCTTCTCTTTCTGCCATGAATGGAAGCAGCCTGAGGCCCTCACAGGAAGCCAAGCAGATACCTGTGCCATGCTTCTTGTACAGCCTGAACAACTGTGAGCCAATAAACTTCTCTTCTTTATAAATTATCCAGCCTCAGGTAGTTATTTATAGTAACACTAAATGGACTAAGACCTGTGTTTGTTCAGTTTATTCCAATTGCCTTGGCTTTGAGCAGATACAGCCTGCCTCAAACCTTGGAAAAACTCCATTTACCTGTGCCATAGTACAATGGGAACATCGTAGGTAGGGAATTTGGAAACTTGGATCGAGTTCTGGCTCTAAAACTCTGAGTCCCCAGTTTACTCACCTCTACACTGGAGATGAATGCCCCTCCCCTGCACACCTACATCGTTAGTTTGCTCTGAGGATTGAATGAGATTACGTATCTAAAAGCTACATAAACATAAGAAGTAAGATATGAAAGATCTGCAAACCCTTCTAACCTAAGAATTTGGAGGGATACTTTGGCCTTTCAGCCAGACTTGAGGTCACAAACAGAAGGCTAATGAAAATTAAAATCCCCCCTACCTTGAAGTTAACAGGCCTGGCTCAAGAGGATTAAACTTCTCTTAAGAGGATATTTGCCAACCGGCACTGCTCAAAAGAGAGTATTCTGTCAAATGTGCCCAGCATGAGATCCAGATTGCTGAGCTTTCAGGAAGTCCATCTATCAGAGGAAAACTATGACCAGTTCCTCATTCAAGTGACCCTAACATGCACAGGTAGTCGCCCTAAATCTTGGCCAAATTCCAATTTGGGTAATTCCATTTAGTTTCTCATCATTCCAGCTTCAGCTTCACTGGAGTCATTGTCCTTTCCAATATACTTGGAAATTGCCACTGCTAGCAGAGATCTGACTACATTTTTGTGTGTGTTGAGTGGATGGTTCTCTGCTTTGTAATGAAGATATTTTTCTTGTTAGACCAATTTCCAGGTAGCTTATTGTTAGAATGTAGCCCCTAGACCTTTTCTCACTAACCAGGTAAATTAGAGAATGATAGACTTTAATAGCTGTTTGGGAACTTGATTGTTTGTAGGGACTGCAAAGGCAAAGGATTGCTAGTGGCCAGGCAGATAACATACAGTGTGAAGTGGCCCATGGGGTGTATGATAAATGGGAGTGATAAGGCCTGGGGAGTTCATTTTACATCTAAACTCATCACATTTTTATAGAGTAAAACATTGTGTAGTATACACAAAACTCAAATGTGAGTCTAATTTGGTTTGTAGGTCACCATTTTATAATGCCTAAAAATCTAACCTTCAAATCTTACAAACTAAAAATAAATAAATAACTGAGGCACAGAAAAGTACAATTTGTAGAGTCAGTGGAAGGCAAATCTACACTATGGTCTGGAAAGGATATTTGTCTTCTACCTCTCCGTCCAAAGCTATGCTTCCATTCCATTGTTTTCTCTTCCAGTCTTTAGGAAGTTCCATTACCTTTGCATGGTTTCTTTGTTTCCTAACATTCTTCTTTGCCATCTCTTATCGGTATGCATTTTTGGTGCAGTAGAAAGAATGCTGGGACTTTCAATCAGAAGATATGTGTCTAGTTCTGGTTCCACCCTCTACCGGCAGATCAACCTGGACCAGCTTCTTAAATTTTTTGAGTTTATTCATTACCGAAAACTCCATTTACCTGTGCCGTAGTACAATGGGAACATCATCAGTAGGGAATTTGGAAACTTGGATTGAGGTCTGGCTCTAAAACTCTGAGTCCCCAGTTTACTCACCTGTACACTGGAGATGAATGCTCCTCCCCTGCATGCCCACATCATTAGTTTGCTCTGAGGATTGAATAAGATTATGTATCTAAAAGCTATATAAACATAAAAAGTAAGATATGAAAGATCTGCAAACCCTATAACAAAGTGCAGATTATTCATGTAATTCAATTTAAAATTTTAATGGAAATACAGTGGGTGTACTCTAGGGCACTATTTATTTAAAGATCAGCATCACCACCTATACTTACTAAACAGATATTTTCTACAATTGAGAGCCCTCACACCAAAAATGTTTTCTGTTAGGCAGTAAGTATCCACCGTGAAATCAGAATCCTATAAATTGGATTAGCCCTCATTAGAACTATTTTAGAAACATTGGCAGTGTGCAAATCTCTCTTTAGAGAGATTTGAAATTAAAAACTTGCCATGTCATTTAAAATATTTATGACCTTGTGTAATTACTAAGACTTAGTTTCCTATATGTAAAATGGGAAAATAATAACTACTGCATCAGCATAAGATTATGTGAGAGTATATGCAATACACCTGACACATAATAAATGCTAAAGTAATAAACATTATATTTAGGTATCTCCATTAACTCTCTTCCTTCCTTCCCTACTGAACTCCCACATGACTAAAACATAGGCTTACTCTAGGTTCTAACTTCTCCATTTATGGAAAAGTTTTTGAAACACTTTTTTCTAGCTGAAAGAGTCTGGAAAACTGAAAAAATGTGACATAATTTGAACATAAGTAGCATTTGGTTGCTTAACATGGATCTGACAAATACATTTCCTCCAAGTTTCCCAGTAGAACTGTTACGCACAGTGGTCCCCTAATATAACCACATATTACAGAAAAATAAAGGGTTCCTAGTTTTTTGAGGTCTGAACTCATTATGTGCTTTTGATTTTCAAGGATATTTATGCTCAAAATGAATGACAGGTAAGAAAACCTCCTGCCATACTCTCCCACATTCTCCACAAAGGGAAGATTTTGAATGACAGTTTTGTGCTCATAATCCAACCTTTACAGAAGTCTCCAAAGGATTTCTTCTTTGATCACGTGGAGATTTGATTCAAGTATAACAGCTTGTTTGGAGAATAATGGGGCTTGGACAAGTGATGGTGTAAGTGTTGGGGCAGAATCAAGTGACAAAGGGATAGTAAGTGGGAGACGGAGTATGGGAGCTCTTCTTGCATTATCCCTTTGCCCCAATCCTGGAGGATTCCTGAAACTCTTCATCTTACGGTGGAGGCAGCATGTTTCATCTAAAAGCTTTTAGCATTCATCCAGGGATTGAGTCTACTATGTCTTTGGATTTCAAAGGAAGCTCCCTGCTCCATGTTTGCTCCCTGATTGGTGGTGTTTAAGCCAAAATGAGAAATCTCAGTTCTAATGATGCTGATAGAATTTACAGCATACCATAATTTTAAGCACTAGAAAAACTTCTGCAATCTGAGTCCTTGGATATAGGAACAAATAACTCTGTAACTTGAATACTTTCCAGCTCACCAGCCGTATTTGATAAATAGAGAAAATAGGGCCTAGGGAAGTTAAATCGATCACCTAAAGTAGGAGTCGGCAAACTATGACTCACAAACCAAATCTGGCTCATCACCTCTTTTTGTAAACAAGACTTTATTGGAAAACAGTCATACTCATTCACTTACATATTATCTCTGCCCGCTTTCATTTTACAATAGCAGAGTAGGATATTTGCAACAGGGATCATATGACCCTCAAAGCCTAAAATATTTACTATCTAATCCTTTACAGAAAAAGTTTACTGACTGCTGATCTAAAACCATGCAATTAATTGGCAGTAAAGCCAGGACTAGAATTAAGGTCTTCTGACTTCTGATCCAATGGCCTATCTCTTGAACCACACGAGAAGAGACAGAAATATTGTGAGGATTAAAAAAAACTCAACACATATAAATACCTGGGGCCCTGCAAATAAAAGAAACGACAGAACCTGGTATATTTCTATTATTTTTATTGCCACTATAATCAATATCAGGACACTCTTCTAAATCTACTGCTCCTAAACTCAACTTTAAGTAAGGTCAAAAATTGGAGATGAACTATGTTAGTTCACCAGAGTCCTCTATGACCTATGCATCCACTTATCCCAAATAACTGTCAATCTGCTCATCAGACATGCTGTTGTTATACATTCTCTTTCTGTGCCTTTAAAAAAAAATCCTGTTTAAGGATCATTCAGCATCCTAATAAGGATTTCATGAAGATTAAGCAGCAAGGGCATTTAAAGAACAAATCACACACGACAAACTTCATAGGCTTTTACAACGTAATTTCAAATTAGCAGATGAAAGGAAGGCAAGGGATCTTATATCTCTGCCTTTTTGTAAAACACTTGCGACAGGATCTCTCACAAAATGTTAGTGGCAAAGCTATTTTATATCGGCCTTTGCCAATTCAAATGGGCTTCAATGCTTCCACCTAGACTGAAGAAAGAGTGATGATAAACGGCAGCACGAGGAGTTTGAGCATAGATGTGGCACCTCTGAGGTTGTTCAGTAATGTCATCATTGACCTTGAATAGGGCACACCAAGGTCATGATCATTAGATGTGTCGGCAGTACTCAGACATATAATAAAATCTCGAGAAAGTTCAAGCAAATAAGAAAAGGGAATTAAATAAAAGTAGATATATGAACATGGCCACAGCCAAACAGCAATCCATGTAGATAAATAAATAAGCCAAAGGCTTACCACTGAAACAGCTCTTCTAATTTCAGAGCCCCAGAACTGACTGAACACCCAAAGTATTGAATTGGAAGTGAGAATTGCTACTAATAGATAAGAAAAGTTTTGGTGCAGATTATCCCTATCTGAATTATGAAGATGAAGAATGGTGAACAGCAGGACAGACTGACAGTTAAGCAATAAAAGAAAATAACCAATTCATTCATTCATGTGTTCATTCACTCACTCAGAAACGATTTACTGGGTGCCTGGCATGTGCTTGTCACTGCTTTACATTGAGTACTGAGTTCAAGCATGGATTCTGCCCTCATGAAGTTTCTCTCTCTCTCACATGCATGTACACACACACACACACACACACACACACACACACACACACACAGAGTTTGTCAGGAGATGCTAAGTACCAGGAAATAAAGTAAAGCAGGATGACAGACAATGATCAAGGAGTGGTGGGCAGGATGTACCACCATGGATGGAAGGATGAAGGAAAGCCTCTCAATGAATTGAACTTTAGTAGAGAAAGGATGTTCCAAGCAGAGGAAACAGAAACTACAAAGATCCTGAAATGAGAGCACATTTGACATTTGGAGAACATAAAAGAGGAGTGGGAGGAACAACAGGAAAAGTTCTCGGAGCTGAGATCAGAGAGGCAGACAGGTGCAAAAGTAAATATTATCTTGTAGGTTTGGGTAAGATAAAACTTGACAAGATAAAATAAATTTGTATTTCAATTTGTACTTCATCATTGAGATGAAGAGCCATTTTAAGACAGGAACTAACACCTTAAGATCACTCTGGTTGCTCTATGGAGAATAGATGACAAGGGACCCAGATGGAGGGAGGAAGACCAACCTTTCAAGTGAAAGGTGATGGTAGCTTAGACTTGGGGGGATGTAAACAGTGGAGGTATGAAATGTGTTTGGATTACGGATATAGTTTGAAGATATATCCAACAGGATTTATGACTGGTTTGCATGTGGGAAGTAAGAGAAAAAAAGGAGTCACAGATGACTTCAAGGTTTTTGGTTTGAGCACCAAAATGGATCAAGTTGCCATTTTACTCAATTGGGGAAAATTGAAAGTTGAGGGGACAGAAATCAACAGCTCAATTTACTCCGATTCAGTGAGTCCCAGGAGGGCACAGACCACCTCTTCTTATACCTGATCTTTCTGAGAACCTTCGAGAGTTCTCCATCTTATGACCCTAAGAGGTCATCATAAATCTAAGTTTATACCATGGCAACCAACATTAGGGAGCAACTGTTATGCTCAAGGAGAAAAAACATTTAAGAACACAAAGAGATAGGCATAGAGCAGAAATACCACTGCCTCTACCAATAAAAAACCAAAAGCTAAACTGGTTGAGAAAATTTGCAATAAATTGTGAGGAGCGATTTGTCTTTGGTCACACTGTATTCAAAAACAGACCTTGATGGGGGCAAATTTAGAAATGGAAAAAGAAGAACAAAAAGAGGATTAGAGAAGATGCTAATTTACATGCTGCCTTTAGAAAGGAGAATGATGTGTGGGTTAGAATCTATTGTTCTCAAATTCAGAACACAGACAACAAAATAAATAGTGTAAGATTGTGGAGTGTCATGATTATTTGGTCACTTTCGGAAAGTTATTTTCTTTTTTGGAACTTCCGTTTCTTTCTCTGTTAAATATAAAGTACGAATTAGATAACTTTTTACAGTGTTTTCACCTTCCCATTTTATAAATTCTAGATTATGGCCACTTCCATTCTACCATCCTCACATCATGACATGTGCCCCTATCACATGAAGTGCGTGTTAATAGATGAGGAGGAATTGTTTCAAGACATTCAGTTAGGAAGATAATGATGGCATCAACAAACTCACTACCGCAGGAGGTTATACAACCTTTCCCTTCAACCCCAGAGTCCTCTCACCTTTAGAGTTCGAACCTCACTTGTTGAAGGGGGGAAGTGTCTGTGCAATGTAGAATGTTTGCTAGCATCCCTCTCCTCTACTCACCAGATTCCAGCAGCAACAGCCCCCACCCCCTCCTGTCGCTCTGGTTGTGACAACTAAAAAATATCTCCAGACATTGTCAAATGTCCTCTGGGGGACAAAATTATCTCTCCTGGAGAACCACTGATCTAAGATAAGCAGGTCCAACAAGTTCTATTTGCTTGCTTAAATAAAACACTAACCCCAAGAGCGGCATGCCCTCTGACCTCTGCTCATCACAGTAGTTAACAGATAACTACACTTGCCCACGATATAAATTCCCGTCCATACAATTAAGGGAGACATGGTTTACTTGTGTATTAACATATCCAGCTGCTTGTTTGCCTTTGCCTGATATTTCAGTCCAAGTACAGTGGTTTAGCATAAATAATACACACTCAGCTGAAGGTTGAAAGATATTGTAAATATTCAAGTCCTAAACTACTGTGGTTTTTTTCAAGTGTACTCCATACAAACCACCCTTAGCTTGAAAGGGAAGGGAAAATACCCAACCTTCATGCCATTACTTAAATAGGCCCATTAAAAATGAACTGTGAGTGAAATACGGCTTTATTAAACAGATGACATTACATCAGGAATGATGAATCATAAAGTTTCTTTTCGGTATTACAATGGTATACGACCTTTTAAACTTTAATCATTCACCTCATATTCTGAACTACCATCAGGTGTGCAGGCTTCTTGCTGATTGCATTAACATGAGGCAGCTGGGGAGCTGTTGGCATGAATTCTCGACAGGCTTTCGGTAGCGCAGCTCAGCGACACAGAGCCAGAGCTGGGACAGCCCCGGGCCTGTCTGGAAAGGGAAGCACAGCTTTCTCCTGACTGCCAGGGTCCAGGGATGACAAGAAAAGTGCTCTCGTGTCTTACATGTTGTTGTTCTCTCAGAACCTGGCATAGGGTCTAGCACACAGTAGGGACTCTATCAATATTTATTGAACAAATCTCAAAGTGCAAGGTGTTGGGACAATCTGTTATATTTGAACAGGGCTTCCAGTTTAAAAGAACATTATTCAGTTTTCAAGGGGACCAAATGAAGAAGGCCCAGGGTCACACTGGTAGTAAACAATAGAACTGGACTACAAGTTTGTGTTCTTTCCACTGTGAATATAAGACGATATCGTGCTATTGATAAGAACACAGGCTTGGCTTCCCTCCCAACACTTCTACTCAGTAACTGTGCAACTTTTCACAAGTCATTTAAATTCTCTGAGATACATGGTCCTTGTAGGTTGCGAGAAATATTTGAGATGATGCACGTAAAAAGCTTGGCATGATGGATGGCGTATGGTAAGTACCCAACAAATATTATTTATAATTATTCACATCTTCATAAAAATATCCTACGGGGAAAATTAAAACTGATATCACAGAATCCTCGAGAGAAAGCAGAAATTGAAATCTCAGGGACCTTGTGAACCATCACCCCTAAAATTTGATTGAGGTGCCAATTAATCCACATCTACCTTTCTCTTGCTCTTTCTTCTTTCTAGTTATTAGGAAGCCAAGTAAGGGACAATTAGTCATTTCCCCCTTAATTACCTCACCCTGCAACCTGATGCCAAAGACATCTCAGGGCCCTTATTGAGAAGTTTCATATCATGAAGTCTTTATATCAGTGATAATCGGATATGTAAGCATTTGTAATTATAGTTCTTCTCACTAACATTTTAAATGCTGCAGGAAAAAATACAAAGAGGTTCAAGAAGAATTTTAGTAAATTGTATAATAGATATGGAGATTAATAAAAAATAGAAAATTTTGAAATAAATCCCTAATCTTTTGAGTGTTGGCCCTGTAAGAAAACTATCATTTTTCTTAAAATGCCCCTAAGTTTCTCTTCAGAGACAATATACCAATATACAAGTTTGGGGTGAGTCACTATATTGTTCTAAAATAGCATATACTATGTTCCTTATGAGACTTAATCCAAAATTAAGATTTTGTGTTCATTTAGGATGCTTTGACTAATTTTAAAAACACCAACTAAAGTACCATAAATGATAATGAGAAGTAAAGACATATTGACATTAAGGTTCATTATCTTGTCAGTACAACAATGTCAGCAAGACTCAGTTTCTTTCTGTCTTTCATTCACCATTGTTAGTTGTTGTCTTGGTCCTTTCTCTGGTTTCCCCAAGGTCTCTAAATACTATTGTACCTTTTCAACATAGTTCTAGCCAGAGGTAGAAAAGAAAAGGACTGCTTCCTCTCAGAGGTCTCTTTTGCTAATAACAAAGAAACCCTTCCCATGATTTCTCTGACAGATAGCCTCTTCTATCCATCTGGTTGGATCTGAATCATATAACTACCCCCAAACTAATCATTGGTAGAGAAAATGCAATTACCATGGCTGGTTTAGGGCAACTGCAATTCTCTCTCTTGAACTGGGAGGGTCCCTGACTCTTTGTGCACATGATCAGTTAATACCTGAACAAAACTGAGGCTCTGTTTGCAAGGAAGAAAATGAGAATGGCTGTTGGGTAGGCAAATAACTGTCTGCTATCATTTCATTAGGCATAACCTAGGTCAGGGTTCCTACACTTGTCTCCATATTAGAATCATCTCAGTTATGGTGGTAGGACACAAGAATAAGTACTTTTTGAGCCTTTCTAGTTGATTCTAAAGTGCAGGGAAGTTTGTGTGTGACTGCCCTAGCCATTGGCTCATGTGAGCCAAGCTAGCAGGGGTCTATTGAGAGATTTCCTTCCTGGTCCAGGAATCCTGTAGGTCTCATCCGATCCCATTGGGGACATTTAGAAATGCCCTGTGATACAGTGTTGACTTGAACAGAATAGGAAAATATGCCATCATAACACTACAGAATCGACACAGTTGTCAAAATCTGAGAGAGAACTAAACGTTCCTATAAACTAGCTGAATATTTTTAAAGTATCAAATACTTTATTATTTTGTGACTTTTAAGCCAGTTTATTATTTCCAAGTGCTGATTAAAATGGAATGAGATAGTTCTGTAGCTCAACTTACACTATGGCGTTGAAAAATTGTGAAGGTCATCTAACAAAACCACTGGGATGTTAGCTCCACAAAAGCAAGATTTTTGCCTATCTTTTTTTCACTGCTGTGTCCCCAGTGCCTAGACAAATGCCTCATTCCATGCCCTATACTTATACCATGGCTGAGTTTTTTTCAGCTTATCACTCGATGCTCAATTTCCTTATCTGTTATACGGGGACATTAGTACCTTATGTGACCTATAGGAGGAAAGAACAACTGCATTTTGAAGATGCAAAATTGAGAGCTAGTTCTCCCACCAACCAGCTGAACAACATGGTGGGAATCTCTTAATCTCCCTGAGCTTCTACAGGAGGAGAAATGCTATAATATGCTTATGAGACTCCAATGTGGTGGCATATATGAAAATGCCTTGCAAAATGTATGTTCCTATACAGATATGAATTATTATTTCAAACAACGTAAACTTAAATGTTTAATCAATGCAACACAATATTCACAGTACCTTCCCTCTAAAATGTGCTTTTCTCTTCCTCTGTCTTCCTCTATTGCTTTCAAAATGTTAATATGGATCTCCTCTATAAATAACGATAGTGGCATACTGACATCCAGATTTAAACGCTGCAGCACAGCACCCTGTACAAGGAGAAGGCTGACACAGAGCTTCTATTTTTATATGTTTAGTGATATATCCAAGTGTCACTCAACAACAACAGGAAAGGAGCGACTGAGCTGATAGCGTTCACTCATATCTTCACCCCTCCCCCGCCTACCACTCCGACACATCCGTGACAAGCGCTGCGTGCTCCACCTGCTCACCACCTGTCAACATCTAGGTTAAAAAAAAAAAAAAGACTCCAGAACATGATTCCTAATTTTTATTACTGTAAGTATGGATATTCTGAATAATAATCTATGCTCAGCACTTACATTGCAAGGCACTGTCTCTTGAAATGCTCTATCCCTGTATCAAATGATCTCTGCATCAACTAATCCAGACTTTCGGAGATGAGAATCAAAACAGATTGCAGCACGCAACTGAAATCACTGGGGAAATGCAAGGAAATACCCTGGACTCTTTGATTAGAACTTCAGTCAAGACACAGGACCAATTCCCCTGGCTTTGAGGAAAGGTACTCCTATGGTTTTATCCCCTAGCTGATCAAACCAATGCTGCGCCCCCTCCTTTTTTCTCAAATCTTCCAGAGGCTAAACTGAGGCATGTCATCAATGACAATTAGGGGTAAGGGCCTCATCTACTGAAAATCAGCATGGCTCACCAAAACACCTAGGAATGTGCGACACACAAAAAGATCAAATCCCACCTAGCAGACAAGTGACATCCAAACCCAACAGTGCTTGTGGGAAGAAGAAGTAAACACGTGCATTAATAATTCATTATTTGGTTGTTATTCAATGTGCTGCACATAGTTTACAAGTTTGCTTGTCTTAACAATGTGATTGAACTAGCTGGTCATAGTGAAATAGAGCCGGCAATGAAGCAAGACAATCATGGGTTCAAATCCTGGCTCTGTAACATTCTGGATGTGTATTGAACATGTTATTTTACTTACCCAAACCTGTTTCCTCATCTATAGTAGATTTGACAATGCCTAACTTAGAAGATTATTATGAGGATATAATGAAAGCATATGTATGTGATACCCACCACAGTGGCTGGCTTATAGTAAGTTATAGCAAATATGGTTGTTTCTGGTCCCTCAATATCCACAGGGGATTGGTTCCAGGACACTTGGCAAATAGCAAAATCTGCAGCTGTTGAAGTTCCTTATAATAAAATGGTATAATATTTGTATATAACTTCCCATATAGTTTAAATCATCTCTATGTTACTTATAATACCCAATTCAATGTAAATATTATGTAAATAGCTATTATACTATATTTTTAAACTTGTATTATTTTTATTTTTTTTTTTAATATTTTCAATCTGCAATTGGCTGAATTCAAGGATGGGAAACTCACAGATATGGAGGGCTGTGTGTACTCATTAAACCCTAATGCACACTAAATGCTGCTTAAATGCACTTTCTAAGGTAGCTTGAATAGCTTTAGTAGCATCTTTCTCTCTGAAACTTAATTTCTAAAATTGAACTTTACCCAAGTTAACAATATAGAGTCTAGGACTGTTTTCTATTTGTTGTTCCAGGACATAAGTCTTAAAGAAAAGGCATTGACTTAAAACATGATGAGTCTAACCAGAAAGAAGCCATTGTTGTAAATCTAGCGCAAGAATTTTGGCTGGGGGGACTGTACAAACCACAGATGGAAAAATTGAGGGTGGAGCAGGGCTGTACTCAGAGAAGCAGGCAGAGTCTGGGGTGTGGGCTCCACTTTCTCTCCAGAGTCACTGTGCCCTGAGTTACCCAGGGCCAGGGCTTGGTGCTTGGGACTCATGGAAAAGTGGCCCAGGGCAGGGCTCCAGCTCTGTATTCAAAATCTCTCTCCCTCCCTGGGGTTAGAGCACTGGTCTTGCTCTGGCTCCAGCACTGTGGTGAGGGAGGTGGTTGAGACAGGACCGGCAGAGGCTGTGGCACTGAAAGCAGCACAGCAACAGAATTAGCAGTGCGACAGGGTTCACCGGAGTGGAGGCATCCAGCAAGTTCTCTTCTTTACCCCAAGAAGACCTAGCTGTTTGAGGACCTTTTCGTTCCATGTTCACTTAACCAGAAACCAACAAAGCAGATGACAAAGAGTGTTAAGTACACCTACCAAGATGAAAAAATCTGTTCTTTTTCTAAGTTCAGATCTGGCTACCTAAAGCAAAGGGAAGACAATTAATATATGTTAATATTTCTGGAACCTTATGTAATTTAGGCACTAGGTGATTTACATTTGTCATTTTTATTTAACCTTTATATTTGGATAATGGCATCATCTCAAATTTGTAGATGGGAATATTGAGGTTTTTGTTTTTTTTTTTGTTGTTGTTTTTTTTTTTGAGACAGAGTCTCACTCTGTTGCCTGGGCTAGAGTGAGTGCCGTGGCGTCAGCCCAGCTCACGGCAACCTCCAACTCCTGGGCTGAAGCGATCCTCCTGCCTCAGTCTCCTGAGTAGCTGGGACTACAGGCACGCACCACCATGCCCGGCTAAATTTTTCTATATATTTTTAGTTGTCCAGATAATTTCTTTCTATTTTTTTAGTAGAGATGGAGTCTTGCTCTTGCTCAGGCTGGTCTCAAACTCCCGAGCTCAAACAATCTGCCCGTCTCGGCCTCCCAGAGTGCTAGGATTACAGGCGTGAGCCACCATGCCTGGCAGGGAATATTGAGTTTTAAGACTATCAAGTGGCTAAAACCATAGTACTAGGTGCACATCTATATTCAAACTGAAGTCTGTCTGACTCTAAAACCCCTTATACAACACTACTCTCACCATAATTACTCTAAAGAATAGAATCCTGCTATTTAAGACTTTTAAATTTGTTCCTGCTATCAATTGGGTCATGTTTTGCCTTCTCAGCTTTATGTTGGAAGTTTTCTACTTTACCCACAAGATCTTATTTACAATTAGCCAAACCACCAAAAAAATTAGTCCTGATAAAAATAATTACAGATGCTAGTACAGTGCACAGTACCAAATAGGTACTCAAATATACACACTAAGTTAAATTTAAAAAAAATTATTACAGAACTAACAAAAACAAAAAGGAGAGAGCAATGTTTGAGGTAGGAAGTGGGAAGAGTTAAGAAGGTTCCAATGCAGTTGGTACCATATCCTACAAAATAAAACTTCAAATAACCCTACTTACTTTTTCCTCTGAATTCATAGAACTCAACATCTCAGAGCTATAATTGGGTTTAGAGGTTATATACAAAAACACATATGTTTTATAAAGCCCTGAGACAGGATCACACAACTTCTAAGTGAACATCTCCAATGACGGAGGACTTACAAACTACTGAGATAAGTATTCTGTTTTCCGAAATCTAAAACTCTTGGGAGAAGAAAAAAAGTAGAGCACCCACACCTTGCTTTTTCAACACATAAATTATAATGTTTCCCTCCCTATCTGTCTATACAAATGGCTATTGGAGCCGCCCTGAGTAGAACATCAGGAATCTGCCCCTTCCCTGCAAGAATAAGCACAATGTGTTTGCTGATGCATGTGTGTGAACAGTGGTGGCTTCTTCTTGCTGGCCATGCATTCCAGCCTCCTAGGGGTATCTAGCTAAATGGCCTTCCACAGAAAAGGTAGAGCTCCCTGGAACAAAAGGATTACAAAGCATGAAAGCTTTCGGCAGAAAAGGAGAACTGAAAAGTTGCCAACTTGTATGGGGATGTGGAAGTGAGAAAACCTTTGATCAGTACTCCATTAGAGTATTGAAGAGGAAAGAACTTGGAAGCTGTTGGAAAATCAAGCAGCCTAGCAGAATCATAAGCTTTAAACGCTCTTTGCAAAGAATTTACTTATTTATTGAATTTTAAGTTTGTTCAGTTCTCTCGTTTACTGATTTCTCTTAACTACTAATTTGCCCCTAAGCCTGATGGCCAATCGGTGCTGAAGAGGAAGGAGGGCCAGGTGGCCTTAGAGCACTCTACTCTCTGAATACATGGGTACCATATGACAAAGCTGGACTTCCTGGAGACGGCAATGGATGAGCGAATTGTAAGCCAGGGGGAAGTACTTGAAGGTTAAACACTTACAATTATGTCAAATCACTGCTCAGAAATCCTCCTACTGGAAGTTAGTGGGCCTGACTATCCAAAACCCTGTGGATTGGGTATTACACCAGCCTCTACCCTATGGCTCTCAAGGAATGAGCTACATTTCACAGTAATACCGGAGCCATTGCTCCATTTATGATGAAATTGAAGACTACTGAGTAAAACTAACTCTGAAGAACGGATACATTATTGAAAACTCTGAATAATGATATATTTTATGGAAAGCTGAATCTTACTACATTTGAACACATGAACTAGTAGGATGATTTGTTAACAGAATGTTGGGATGTTTTGTACCTAAAAATACATTCTCTATTAGATTTTGATTAATAGATAAGGTTCAATTATAATTAATTAAATAGCACTATACACTAAGCACTATCTTTCTTAAAAATAAGAATTGGTCTCCTAAACAGGCTGTTAAAGCCCCTACACAATCCTCTTTATACTATTAGTTTTGTAAAGCCTTTCTCTCCCCCATAAATAGAAAGAAAGAAAATCTCTACTAAGTCAATTTTCACCTACTTCTCAATTAGAGGTCTTAGTATGGAAAAAGTTTTCCCGTCTCAGGAGGCTTTTCTTAAACAATAAATACTGGTGGGTTTGGCTCATTTTCCATAAAATAGATTTTTTTCCCCACATTTCTCTTATTCCTCCCATTTTTCTAGCCACTCTCCCCTCCCTTCTCCTTCTCGTGGAACTTATTTTCTCAAGCTGTTCTCAGTTAAGCAGTGTCTGCAAAGAGAGCTGATTTTTTCACTCTGAAAAGTCTCCAGTGATTATGCCCAGTCTCTTTCATGCTAGAACTACATATTTATCAACCCCAGAGAGCAAAGACGAGGCGGCACCATGGTAGTGAGTGATGTGAACTGCTGTCGCAGCAGAAATTGTGCTAGGAGAGGCCTCTAGATGGGGGGGAAATAAAAATCTCTGGGTTTGGGAGGGGTAGAAAGCACAAAGGAAAAAGAAAAGGAGAATTAAACCAAAAAAGAAATGGGGGGGAGGGGGGGTGGTTCGGAAAGAAAGCAGGGAGCAATTAGAGAGGGCTCAGTGGTGTGCACAGTTGCCGATCCCTGCTGGGAACGCCCCCCAGTGGCCAGAAGTGGGTCATAAGTGTAATGAGCCGGGCAGCCTGACATCTGGACTCCTTAGTCCAGCCTCAGGTTTCCACTTGAGAGCTTCAGAGCTCAAAGGTAAGTGGGTGATTTTCTTTGCTTCTTGTCTCCTTCATCAGCCACAGCCACATATTTCCCTATGTGGGGCAGAGCCCATACTTCTTAGCTAAACAGAAATAACCGGGGAAAGCTCAAGTCCAGAGAGGGACTCTCACCCCCCTCAAGGTTGTGCTGATTTAAGAGAAAAATTGCTCTAACCCCTTTCCAAGCACATAACTTACAAGTTTCTAATTAGCAACCACCCCAGGCCTTTGAATTTGTAGAGATGCAGATAATGCTCATTTCTAATAATTTATTTCCTCTAACGGCAGCCAGCATTTTTTTGCAAAGACTATTTGGCTTCAAGAAAACTGGACAAGAGTGGTGCACAACTCATCCAAACCATGGCCACTGCTTGTGAAACATCCCAGAGCACTTTTGATCCTGGCAGTGGATTAATATGGTCATTATCAAACACACATATGGCAACCACATTTTCTGAATGCCAAACAGGGGCATATTGGTCTAATAATAGGACAGAATATTTGGTATGGGATAAATGGTACCCATATTACTTATGCTTTTTACAGTATTAACTAGTCCAGTTTAGTATCCTTTCTATATGTCTTTCTTAACAGACCTTGGATGGAGAATAACTTTTCTTCTAATATGTTCAATATTTCTTGCCCTCAAGCTGTAACCTTTACTCTTCCAGTATTACCTTTTGTCTCATCACCTTAACCTCCGTAAGCAAAGTGTGAGAAAGTCTAAATGCTTCTTGATCAATACTACACCATTGCTGCAAATGCTACAGCAAATGATACTCAATCTAAACAGGAAAATGTGATAAAACACATACTAGTTCTAGCAAATCTGTTTTAGTTTCCTGAAAAAAGTAGAGAACAAAACTCTGGATCAAGAGCCTGGACCTAAAGTTATACAAGCTTCTGCAGTTTTCTTGCATTTGGGAAAATAGAAGAGAATTAGGTAATACATGCAGAGAATCATAGACCACTCTACAAAAAAAAAAAAAAAAAATGTGAACTGGATAGAATTTGATTTTGTGCTTCTAAAATTTCCTTTCTTTCCAGTCTTTCCTTTTTCCCATTGTGCCCTTTTCTTTCTCAGTACATCTGGGGTGGAGTCTGAGAGCTGCATTTCTAATATGGCCTCAGGTGATTCCAGTGCTACTTGTCATAAACCACACTTTGCGTAGCAAGAAGCTAAATATTCAAGGTATAAGATAGGATAAGGTGAATACAGGAATATGTGCATTTTCATAGAGTTTCCTGGAAAGTATTCTTTTAACAAGGACTGAAGGAATGGCTTTCTCGTGATTGAAGAGTGGAGAGTGGACAAAACATGAGATTGGAAGTCAGAGAACATGAGTTCTCAACACAGGCTTTGGCGTTTTCAGTCTGAGTGGCCTTGAGTTAGTCATTCAATATTCCTGATGCTCAATTTTTCTATCTGTAAAATTAGAAATTATAATAATACCTACTTTTTTGTTAGTTGTAAAAATCAAAAGGAATAATGTGTGATACAGCCTTAAAGTGATAATCACTTACTAATCTAGGTGAATCAGCCTTTAGCAGGCCATTGCAGGAGGTAATTTTAGGCAAAGGGCTTTTCCCCGGGTCCATTGAATCGTATCAACAGGGCATGTGTTTATTCTTCCATTTTAACTGACGGCCCTAATTGAGTACACAGGAATGAGTAAAAAGAAATATCGCAATTAGGACCTATTGATTTACGCAGGTGACTTTATTTTAATCAATCATCCAGTAGTTATGGAGTAATTTGATGTGTGTTTTTATCTTGTACATATGTTTCCTGAGTTATCTCAGGCCCCATAGCTTCAGCAAAACTGAGATAAATAGCTGAGCATAAATTCTAAGTCTATTCATTCCTCCATTGTATCTCAGTCTTTTTACTATTATGTTTTTCTAGAGGCAGGTTAGAAATGTTAAACTTGTCCCAAGAGGAAGAGTAGTGTGCTTAGTGTATAAAATACCCAGCTGGTTGCGATTGCAAGGGACTCATGACATTCTTTGCATGACTTCCCAATGAGAGGAAGGGAGAAGCGACTTTGTTCCAGGATAACTAGAACAAAGGGGATGCCATTCCCTGTTTCACCCTGGAAAAACACAAGATCTGACTTGCAATGTCTGAATGACCTTGAGGGGAGCTTGGCCACCTTGCTCTAATATCTGGCTCTACTGGCCACTATTCATGGGCCTAAATTTTTAAGAAACAAAAATGCTTCCAGAATGTGGTGTCCAACTCCATGCAAGATCAAATCCAGTAATTCACAGTGTGAGGAAAGAGAATTGGTGCGTATTATCAGATTTAATCCATGAGGCAAGTGACTAGCCAGTAGCATGAGAAAAAACAATGGTCCATTATCAGAAATTAATTAGAAGATGACAAGAATGGAAGCTGGGTGGTCCCTAACACATAGGTGACAAAACCAAATCAAGGATCAGTGCCTAGGAAAGTCGGTGAGGTGACTGGAGATGGCAAAAAGGGAAGCAGGTACTAAGCCACCTGGCAATTCTGCTAGACTTCTTCCCTCCCGCTCAGCGCTGTTGCATCAGGCTTTTGCTACTGGGCATCTTACAGGCACCACACAACACCTAACCGAGTGCTACATCCCCTTGCCAGGAACCCAATGCACCTGTGTATTTTCTGTCCATAAAGATTATAAGCTGTTGGAAAGCAGACCTGCATTTCTTTTCTACCCCTCTGTTCTATGCTCAGAGCAGAGGTGCAATCAATTATAGATGAATAAAAAATTATGATAAAGCCTTATGCCAGATGCATTTGGGGTGAAAAGAAGTTACACTGATTTGGGGACCTAGTTGTACCCATCACGTTCAGCTCTTTTGAACCTGTTTAGAAACATGTCTTATCAGCAATATAAATGAGGCTGTTACTGCTCCTGG
>NW_012138303.1:2413249-2420157 GCF_000956105.1 Propithecus coquereli
ATATTTTATGGAAAGCTGAATCTTACTACATTTGAACACATGAACTAGTAGGATGATTTGCTAACAGAATGTTGGGATGTTTTGTACCTAAAAATACATTCTCTATTAGATTTTGATTAATAGATAAGGTTCAATTATAATTAATTAAATAGCACTATACACTAAGCACTATCTTTCTTAAAAATAAGAATTGGTCTCCTAAACAGGCTGTTAAAGCCCCTACACAATCCTCTTTATACTATTAGTTTTGTAAAGCCTTTCTCTCCCCCATAAATAGAAAGAAAGAAAATCTCTACTAAGTCAATTTTCACCTACTTCTCAATTAGAGGTCTTAGTATGGAAAAAGTTTTCCCGTCTCAGGAGGCTTTTCTTAAACAATAAATACTGGTGGGTTTGACCCATTTTCCATAAAATAGATTTTTTTCCCCACATTTCTCTTATTCCTCCCATTTTTCTAGCCACTCTCCCCTCCCTTCTCCTTCTCGTGGAACTTATTTTCTCAAGCTGTTCTCAGTTAAGCAGTGTCTGCAAAGAGAGCTGATTTTTTCACTCTGAAAAGTCTCCAGTGATTATGCCCAGTCTCTTTCATGCTAGAACTACATATTTATCAACCCCAGAGAGCAAAGACGAGGCGGCACCATGGTAGTGAGTGATGTGAACTGCTGTCGCAGCAGAAATTGTGCTAGGAGAGGCCTCTAGATAGGGGGGAAAAAAAAAACCCCGGGGTTGGGAAGGGGAAAAAACAAAAAAGAAAAAAAAAAAGAAAAATAAAACAAAAAAAAAAAGGGGGGGAAGGGGGGATGGTTCGGAAAGAAAGCAGGGAGCAATTAGAGAGGGCTCAGTGGTGTGCACAGTTGCCGATCCCTGCTGGGAACGCCCCCCAGTGGCCAGAAGTGGGTCATAAGTGTAATGAGCCGGGCAGCCTGACATCTGGACTCCTTCGTCCAGCCTCAGGTTTCCACTTGAGAGCTTCAGAGCTCAAAGGTAAGTGGGTGATTTTCTTTGCTTCTTGTCTCCTTCATCAGCCACAGCCACATATTTCCCTATGTGGGGCAGAGCCCATACTTCTTAGCTAAACAGAAATAACCAGGGAAAGCTAAAGTCCAGAGAGGGACTCTCACCCCCCTCAAGGTTGTGCTGATTTAAGAGAAAAATTGCTCTAACCCCTTTCCAAGCACATAACTTACAAGTTTCTAATTAGCAACCACCCCAGGCCTTTGAATTTGTAGAGATGCAGATAATGCTCATTTCTAATAATTTATTTCCTCTAACGGCAGCCAGCATTTTTTTGCAAAGACTATTTGGCTTCAAGAAAACTGGACAAGAGTGGTGCACAACTCATCCAAACCATGGCCACTGCTTGTGAAACATCCCAGAGCACTTTTGATCCTGGCAGTGGATTAATATGGTCATTATCAAACACACATATGGCAACCACATTTTCTGAATGCCAAACAGGGGCATATTGGTCTAATAATAGGACAGAATATTTGGTATGGGATAAATGGTACCCATATTACTTATGCTTTTTACAGTATTAACTAGTCCAGTTTAGTATCCTTTCTATATGTCTTTCTTAACAGACCTTGGATGTAGAATAACTTTTCTTCTATATGTTCAGTGTTTCTTGCCCTCAAGCTGTAACCTTTACTCTTCCAGTATTACCTTTTGTCTCATCACCTTAACCTCCGTAAGCAAAGTGTGAGAAAGTCTAAATGCTTCTTGATCAATACTACACCATTGCTGCAAATGTTACAGCAAATGATACTCAATCTAAACAGGAAAATGTGATAAAACACATACTAGTTCTAGCAAATCTGTTTTAGTTTCCTGAAAAAAGTAGAGAACAAAACTCTGGATCAAGAGCCTGGACCTAAAGTTATACAAGCTTCTGCAGTTTTCTTGCATTTGGGAAAATAGAAGAGAATTAGGTAATACATGCAGAGAATCATAGACCACTCTACAAAAAAGGATAGAATTTGATTTTGTGCTTCTAAAATTTCCTTTCTTTCCAGTCTTTCCTTTTTCCCATTGTGCCCTTTTCTTTCTCAGTACATCTGGGGTGGAGTCTGAGAGCTGCATTTCTAATATGGCCTCAGGTGATTCCAGTGCTACTTGTCATAAACCACACTTTGCGTAGCAAGAAGCTAAATATTCAAGGTATAAGATAGGATAAGGTGAATACAGGAATATGTGCATTTTCATAGAGTTTCCTGGAAAGTATTCTTTTAACAAGGACTGAAGGAATGGCTTTCTCGTGATTGAAGAGTGGAGAGTGGACAAAACATGAGATTTGAAGTCAGAGAACATGAGTTCTCAACACAGGCTTTGGCGTTTTCAGTCTGAGTGGCCTTGAGTTAGTCATTCAATATTCCTGATGCTCAATTTTTCTATCTGTAAAATTAGAAATTATAATAATACCTACTTTTTTGTTAGTTGTAAAAATCAAAAGGAATAATGTGTGATACAGCCTTAAAGTGATAATCACTTACTAATCTAGGTGAATCAGCCTTTAGCAGGCCATTGCAGGAGGTAATTTTAGGCAAAGGGCTTTTCCCCGGGTCCATTGAATCGTATCAACAGGGCATGTGTTTATTCTTCCATTTTAACTGACGGCCCTAATTGAGTACACAGGAATGAGTAAAAAGAAATATCGCAATTAGGACCTATTGATTTACGCAGGTGACTTTATTTTAATCAATCATCCAGTAGTTATGGAGTAATTTGATGTGTGTTTTTATCTTGTACATATGTTTCCTGAGTTATCTCAGGCCCCATAGCTTCAGCAAAACTGAGATAAATAGCTGAGCATAAATTCTAAGTCTATTCATTCCTCCATTGTATCTCAGTCTTTTTACTATTATGTTTTTCTAGAGGCAGGTTAGAAATGTTAAACTTGTCCCAAGAGGAAGAGTAGTGTGCTTAGTGTATAAAATACCCAGCTGGTTGCGATTGCAAGGGACTCATGACATTCTTTGCATGACTTCCCAATGAGAGGAAGGGAGAAGCGACTTTGTTCCAGGATAACTAGAACAAAGGGGATGCCATTCCCTGTTTCAGCCTGGAAAAACACAAGATCTGACTTGCAATGTCTGAATGACCTTGAGGGGAGCTTGGCCACCTTGCTCTAATATCTGGCTCTACTGGCCACTATTCATGGGCCTAAATTTTTAAGAAACAAAAATGCTTCCAGAATGTGGTGTCCAACTCCATGCAAGATCAAATCCAGTAATTCACAGTGTGAGGAAAGAGAATTGGTGCATATTATCAGATTTAATCCATGAGGCAAGTGACTAGCCAGTAGCATGAGAAAAAACAATGGTCCATTATCAGAAATTAATTAGAAGATGACAAGAATGGAAGCTGGGTGGTCCCTAACACATAGGTGACAAAACCAAATCAAGGATCAGTGCCTAGGAAAGTCGGTGAGGTGACTGGAGATGGCAAAAAGGGAAGCAGGTACTAAGCCACCTGGCGATTCTGCTAGACTTCTTCCCTCCCGCTCAGCGCTGTTGCATCAGGCTTTTGCTACTGGGCATCTTACAGGCACCACGGCAACACCTAACCGGGTGCTACATCCCCTTGCCAGGAACCCAATGCACCTGTGTATTTTCTGTCCATAAAGATTATAAGCTGTTGGAAAGCAGACCTGCATTTCTTTTCTACCCCTCTGTTCTATGCTCAGAGCAGAGGTGCAATCAATTATAGATGAATAAAAAGTTATGATAAAGCCTTATGCCAGATGCATTTGGGGTGAAAAGAAGTTACACTGATTTGGGGACCTAGTTGTACCCATCACGTTCAGCTCTTTTGAACCTGTTTAGAAACATGTCTTATCAGCAATATAAATGAGGCTGTTACTGCTCCTGGGTCCTTGGCCCCAAAAAGGAAATATTAATAATTTGACTTTGATTTTGCAGTTTCTAAAACGGGACTCTTGGACAGCTGAAGCACTGGGATTTATGCAAAAGATTGGACATGCCAGGAAAGAATGCATTCTTCTCTGCAATAAAAATTCTGAATTTCTTGCTTCAGGTTGATCAGAGAATTTCTCAGCTATAAACTCCTAACTAGAATTGAGTTTTTCTCTTGCCAGTCTGGATTATGATAAATATCTACCCCACTACTGTGTCTTATTAGACTGACGGCTGGCAGGAAAGGACTCAGCAAGTTGGTGATGTGAGAGATCCCTTTCTGGGATTTGGCACGACCTGATTTTATCTCTAGTTGTCTTTATTTATCCTTTCCCACTAGATTTTGGCTCTCTTAGATTCAAATGACATCTTTAAGAGGAGAAACAAAGAATTTGCAATTGTTTTCCAGCAATGTGCAAATTGGCACTTAATTGAGAATTAATGGTGTGCTAACTGCTCACTGCAGCCATTCCCACTGCAAATTGCACTGGGGCTGCTTGCACTTTTGACTTTGACATGCTTTTTATAGGGGTACATGAGTAATTTGATCTGCAAAAGGGAGAGAAGATTCCACCTCCTGAAGGAAAAGTACTAATTAGCAGCAAAATCTAACTGCTTTTCTCCGGCAGGGTCTCTCTCTTGCTTTGTTTGACTTAATACAAACCCCTGCCATGCTGAGTTTCTATATTGGATTGTCCAATACAGCCTGTTTAATTTTAATTTCCTTTAGCAGAGTTGATATTCAATTAGCCACACCAATGAAAGGATGCTAATAATCTCCTAACTTTGCATAGAGCTTTAGCATGTACAAAGCACATTCACATTTGCTCCTTATAACCACTGCATTTAGCGACAATTAGAAGCCCCATTTTACAGATGGAGAAATTTAACTTCAAAGATGTTAAGGATAGGTCTGAGGCCACACAGTAAGTAGGAAATGGAGGGGATAGAGAAACCAGATTTGATAGTTTTTAATCCATTCCTTTTTTTTCCCTACTATGCCAAGAAATGGTATAGTATACGCTATTGCCTTAGGTTCGTAACAATACCCTCCCTAAATCCTATGTCCACATCATTCATTTATTCATTCATTTTTTCACCATAAAGTTTTACTGAACAACACTATGTGTATAGTATTTGATAAATGTTCTTAAAGAAAAAGAAAATGCAAGATGGGATTCTCAGCTCTCAAAAAATTCTTGAAAATATGGCAAATATATATAAAACATAAATCTTGACATTAGGCAAAAACTCAATTCTTGAGAGTAGGAGATATGTCTAGTTCATTTTATCCTTCCACAGTTCTTAACATAATGCAGGACCTAACAGATAGAGGGTACTACATAAATATTTGTTAGGAAAAAAAAGAATATCCATGTCCCTATCTCCTTGCATTCTTTATATTCTTTCCTTTCTTTATTTTATAGCAATTATTAATACCTACTAATGTATCATCTATAATTTGTTTATTCTCTGTCTCTTCCATTGGAATGTAAGCATCATGGGGATGGGCTCTTTTTGTCAGTTACATCCATAATATACATCAAGCAAGGAAAACAGTACCTGGCTTTTATTCAGTAAATGGCCCCAAACAGAATAATATCATTTTAAAGCTGGTTTCGTTGGCCAGAAAAGCCAAAGATTGAATTTTGCATTTCTTGGTTCCCTGGCTTTGAAAGCCATAATCTGAGTTTGGAAGCTTCACTCCTCTACCTATCTAAAGAGAGAAGTGACTTCATTCATTAAAACAAAAACTTTTATTTGAGAGGTTCTTCCCGAGTATCCTGGTACATTTGGAAAAGAAATAGTGTTTACATAGAGCTACAACACTGTTCTTCTCCCCTTGGTGTGACTTCAGGTGACTGCCTGCCTCTTAGATAGACCACCGAAGGTAGAAAATATCAGGATAAGAGCCTTCATATCCTAGAAATGCCTCCCTGTGGATTTATATTAGCCTCAGAAAGCAAATGTGCAAACAGTAGAGTGGATCCAAGGACTTCAATGCCCCACCAAAAGCTCTGGGATCCTGGACAGACTCTGATCGGTGTCAAAAATATCCTCAGTATTTTTCCTACAATTGGATTGAGGGTTGGGAAGAGGGGGAGAAGCCTTTGCCTCCCGCTGTGAGGACGCGAGATCTCCAGCTGTGCCAATCCTCATTAGCACCCAGTGGGGTGGGTGGGGTGGCAGGCACAGGGAAGACTTTGGCTCAAAGCCCAGCCTAGAAAGTCCCCTGAGATGATCTTTAATAAATCTCCTGGGAGGGGCTGGGAAAGTTAATTAGGATGTAAAATGTAGTGTGACTACTTTAAATCACAAGCAGTTGGAGAGTGTTAAACATTATTTTTTCAAAATCCAATTGTTTTATCAGGGGGGAATTTCTTGTTCATGGGGCTTTACTGTAAAAAGTGTGGTTAATATTATAGGATGTGATCATTGAGAGTGGTTAAGACATGCAGAGCATTACTGTTTCACAGAAGGACAGCGATGTATATTTTCTAGAATGTGCTGTCCCATTCTACAGTCGCTGCTATAGTCTGAATGTTTGTGTCCCCCCGAAATTCATATGTTGGAAACTAACTCCCAAGGTGATGATATTAAGATGTGGGCCCTTTGGGAGGGGATTAGGTCATGAGCACTCCAACCTCAGGAATGGGATTAATGCCCCATAGAAGAAGATTGAGGGAGGCTGTTTGTACCTCCACCATGTAAGGATATAGCAAAGAGGTGCCATCTATGAAACAGAGGTCCCTGGCCAGGTACTGAATCTGCTGGTGCCTAAATCTTGGGCTTCTTAGTCTCAAGCACTGTGAGCCATAAATTTCTGTTGCTTATTGCCCTGTCTGAGGTACGTTGCTATAGCAGCCTGAATGGACAGAGACAGCCTCTGACCACATGTGACTATTGAGGACTTGGAATGTGGCTAATGCAACAGAGGAATTAAATTTTTAATATTATCTAGTGAAAAGTAACTTATATTTAAAAGTAGATATT
>NW_012138303.1:2423600-2425386 GCF_000956105.1 Propithecus coquereli
AAATACATATTTAGATGTAGATGCAACAACTAATGAAAACTACAGAGTAAGCAGTGAAGAGAGCCTAGAACTGAGCCTTCAGGAGAAACTACACATGAAGCAAAAAAGGAAGTCAATGCAGAAGAAAACCAAAAGTGTATCATATTATGGAAACCAAGAGGGTATTTCAAGAATGATAGAGAAATCAGGAGTTGATTGTTGCTGGCAGATCAAATAGGATTAAAACTAAGTTATTTTGATTGCGTGCTCCCACCTCAGCTACTTACTGGGAGTTAAATGTCAACCTTTTCACCCAATTTCCCTTTGTCCTCTTTCCTGAGCCTGGACCCCATTAACATGCACTGTACCCATCCCCAGCTTCAGAGAGATTAACTCGGTGACCTTGGAAACCAGCTGTTGAAAATTAAAGAGCCTACAAGAAGGAAGAAACCTGGGACTCTATGTCACTGCTTAGAGAAAGGCCAGTCAAGAATATCAGCATTAGACTTTGTCAAGAATTAATAAATCTGTGTCACATTTGAGTGATTACATATTTTAGTGTTTGTCTTTTACAGCAGCTAGGATTATTTTACTGATAAATGGAAGAAGGTGTGTATTCTTCAATTACCAGCTTATAATTCTAAATGTGTTCTTTTCCAGGACTAGAAACACAAGACATTGGTTAAATATTTTTTGTGTGTAACAGTCTGGTTGGGAACTCAATTCATGTTTCTAAGCCCTTTTTAAATTAACATTTTTATGGGCTATGCATTCTGAGTTTTAAACGGCTAGTTTAAAATGAACTTTCAGAACCACACCCATTTTTAAGTCGGGAGCTGCATACACAGCAAAGATTTGTTGCTGAATAGCCAATTTGATGTGCTTGTCATAACTACTAAACTATCCAGACATGGTCCATTTATTCCAGTCAACATAATGTCTGAACTGTATTGAAGAAATTGGATCAATAGATCTTAACCGTTGACCTGCAAATGGTCATTCTGGACAGTTGTGGAAAATCAACCAGTCCAGTTGCCTGAAAAAATAACATTGGCAAACAAATTATTTTATCAGTCATCTTTGTTTTTAGTGGAAAATTGCATGGTTTCAATTTAAAAAGGGATATGGTCCACTAACCTATAGTGACCAATATCTGAGAATTGTAAAATGTGTTATGCCACAAAACTGATAGGATGTAGTTGATAGGATGCAGAAGTTCAAATAAATGCAATTTTTTAACTAAAAAGAAATTGATACACATTACTATTTGTTTAAAACAATAATAGTAATGATATACTGGGTGATTATAGCAATATCATAAAGGATGGGATTTGGGAGATATTCTGTTATAAGGTACTATGCTACTTATGAAGTGGTTTAGTGTTATTTTAAGGTGGACTGAGATTAGTTATAAATGTATATTATAAACTCTAGAGTAACCAATAAATTTTTAAGATGTATAATTTTTATGCTAGAGAGGAGATAAAGTAGAATTATATCAAATCCTCAATTAAAACCAAAATAGGCAAGAAAAAAAGAAACAAAAAAGAAAGAAAGAACAAATGCAATGGGTAGGAAACAGTTACAAACATGATAAATGTTAATTCAACTGTATCAATAATCACTTTAAATGTTAATGGTTTAAAAACACCAATTATAAGACAGATATTGCCAAAGTGATTAAAAAAACGAGATAGTGCTATATGTGTTTATAAGAAACTGATTCTAAATATAAGGATTCAGGTAGGTTAAAAATCAAGAGAAGGAGCAACCAAGTGTCCATCAATGGAGGAATGGATAAACAAAA
>NW_012138303.1:2425436-2427766 GCF_000956105.1 Propithecus coquereli
GAGATAGAGTCTTTAAAGAGGTAATTAAGTTAAAATAAAATCATAGCAGTGGAGGCACTGAAGAGCAACCTATTTTTGTCTGTCCCTAGTGTACTGAGAAGTCAGCATAGATTCTGAAAAACCCACAGAGTCTGCAGCTTTATGGTTGTGGTTCTATTGATTGCGCAGAGTCACACATACCTGCCTGGCATGAAGCTGTAGCCTTCCTAACTAATCCCAACATGTTCATGTTTATTTCATTCTGTCAATAAGTAGATATTAAGCACATATACTGTTTCTGGCTCTGGGGACATAAAATTATTATTTATACTTTCATGACATTAAATGGGTGGTGCTTGGAGTGGATGTGGAGGCAAGATGAGTGAGATGGATGTGGACCAAGCAATTTACAAACAAATATATAATCAGAAACTGTGAAAAATTATATGAACATAATTATTGCACACAAAAATATAATAAAACTAAGGAATGGGGTTGAAGAAGAAATGACTATGAAGAAAAAGCACATAAGAACATGCAACAAAGGTGCCTGACCTAAACTGGGATGTCAGGAAATGCTGAACTGAGATCTATAGAACAAGTTTGAGCTAATTGTGGTGAAAGGGAGCAAGGGAACCAGGGAGAACAACATGTACAAACACCCTGTGATGGAAAGAAATAGTAGACATTTGAGTGTTGTGAAATGAAAATGGAATAGTTGCCAGGGTACAGACTTTAGAGGCCCCTGTATGTCAATTGGTGATTTTGGTCTTTATCTTAAGATATAGTATTTTAAATAGAGGGCGATATGACCAGATTTATATTTTGGAAACGAACATTTTGGTTTCTGAATAGAAAACTAACACAAAAAGGTCAAGAATATCTAGAGGATGCACAAGATCTAAACAAAGAAAACTACAAAACTCTGACGAAAGAAATCAAAGAACTAAATAAATCGACACGTATTCCATGTTCATGGTTAAGATGACTCAACATTGTCACAATGTCAGTTCTTCGAAACCTGATCTAAAGATTAAATACAATTCCAATCAAAATCCCAGCAAGTTATTTTGTAGACAGCAACAAATTGATTCTAAAGTTTAAATGGAGAGGCAAAAGACCCAGAATAGCCAACACAATATTGAAGGAGACCAACAAAGTTGAAGGACTGGCACTATCCAACTTAAAAATTTACCAGAAAGCTGCAGTAATCAAGACACTGTGATATTAGAGAAAGAATAGACAAATAGCTTAATGGAACAGAATAGAGAGCCTAGAAATTACTTACAGAAAGATAGTCAACTGATCTTTGACAAAGGAGTGTAGGCAATACAGGGGAGGAAAGATAGTCTTTTAAACGAATGATGCTGGAACAACTGGGCATCTAAATGCAAAACAGTGAATCTAGACAGAGACCTTACAGCCTTTACAAAAATTAACTTAAAATGGATCACAGACCTAAACATAGAATGAAAAATTATAAAACTCCTGGAAGATAACATAGGAGAAAATCTGGATGATTTAGGGTTTGGTGAAGACTTTTTAGATACAACACCAGAGGCATGTTCCATGAAAGGAAGGATTGATAAGCTGGAGGACATTATTAAAATTAAAAATTTCTGCTCCATAGTCTAAGAGAATAAAAAGAGAAACCACCGACTGGAACAAAATAGTTGCAAACAACATATCTGATAAAGGACTGTTATCCAAAATATACAAAACATTCTTAAAACTCAACAATAAAAAGATAAACAATCTGATTTAAAAATGGGCCAAAGATTTTAACAGATACCTCACTGAAGAAGATATACAGATGGCAAATAAGTATATAAATAGATGTTCCACATAAAATGTCATCAGGGAAATGTGAATTAAAATAACTGTGAGATACCACTACACACACATTAGCATTGCCAAAATCCAGAATGCTGACATCACCAAATGCTGTCAAGGATATGGAATAATAGGAACTCTCCTTCATTGCTGGTGAGAATGCCAAATGGTACAACCAATTTAGAAGACAGTTTGGCAGTTTCTTACAAAACTAAATATATTCTTACCATGCGATCCAGCAATTGCATTTCTTGGTATTTACCCAAAGGAGTTGAAAATTTATGTCCACACAAAAATCCCTGCACACAGATGTTCATAGTAGCTTTATTCATAATTGCTAAAACTTGGAAGCAACCACAATGCCCTTCAGTATGTGAGTGGATAAATAAACTGCAGTACATCTTGATAATGGAATGTTATTTTGTAATAAAAAAAAATGAACTATCAAGCCATAAGTAGACATGGTAGAAATTCAAATGCATTTTACTAAGTGAAAGAAGTCAACCTGTGAAAGTTAC
>NW_012138303.1:2439115-2439679 GCF_000956105.1 Propithecus coquereli
TCTCACTGTGGTTACATTTCCCTAATGATTAGTGATTTTGATCATCTTTTCGTGTTCTTATCGGCCATTTACACATCCTCCTTGGAGAAATGTGTCTTCAAGTCTTTTGCCCATTTTTAAAATTATTTTTTTTTGTTGTTACTGTTGAGTTGTATGAATACAGCATGTATTCTGGATATTAATCTTTTATAAGATGTGTGATTCACAAATATTTTCTGTTGGTTGCCTTTCACAACCCAAAACATAGGACAAAAGGTTTTAATTTTGATAAAACCTGATTTGTCTATTTTCTCTTTTGTTGTCTTTGTTTTTTGTGTTATATCCAAGAAGTTATTGTTAAATCCAGTGTCATGAAGCTTCTCCTATGTTTTCTTCTAAGAGTTTTATAGTTTTAGCTCTATGTTTAGATCTTTGATCCATTTTGAGTTAATTTTTGTTTACGGGTCCAATTCCATTCTTTTACACGTAGAGATCTAACTTTTTCAGTGTCCTTTGTGGAAAAGACTGTCCTTTCCTCATTGAATGGTCTTGGCACCCTTATCAAGAATCATTTCACTATATGAG
>NW_012138303.1:2439729-2440874 GCF_000956105.1 Propithecus coquereli
TGGTGAGAATCTGGTTGTTTTCCCCTTGAGATCAGGGACAAGACAAGAATGTTCTCTCTCACAACTTCCATTTAACATTTTATTGGATGTCATAATGCAATAACAAAAGAAAAAGGATTATAGGGCATATGGTTTTTAAAAGAAGAAATAAAACCATTTTAATTTATAACAGTATGATTGTTGATGTAGAAAATGCCAAAAAAAAAAGCTACAAAAAAATATTCTGAAGAAAGTATATCAAGGTCACAAGATATAAGGTCAATATACAAAGGCCAATTGTTTTCCTGTATACCAGCAATGAACAATTGGAATTTAATTTTTTTTAAATTATAATAGCATCAACAAAATATAAAGTACAAAGGAATAAATCTAACAAAATACATCCAGGGTCTGTATGAGAAAAACTACAAAACACTGATGAAATAAGAATCAAAGAATATCTAAATAAATAGAGAAATATACTATGCTTATGAATTGGAATACTCAATAACTAAAATGTTAATTCCTCCCAAGTTGCAATTCCAATGAAAATCTCAGCCAGCTCTTTTGTAGATATCAACAAACTGAATTTAAAGTTTGTATGAAAAGGAAAAGACCTAGCACAACTAATGCAATCCCCTAAAAGAAGACAATTGGAGAAACAGCACAACTCATTTTTAAGACCTACTATTAAGCTACAGTAATCAAGACAATATAGTATTTCTGGAAGAACAGGCACATAGATCAATGGACTAAAAAATAGGGAACTCAGGAATAGATCCCTACAATATAGTTAACTGATTTTTTACAATTTTCTTAAGTTGTGATAAAATATATATGAGATAAAATTTACAATTTTAAGCATATGAGTGAATGACATCAATTACATTCACATTGTTGTGCAACCATTACCCTATCCATCTCCAAAAATTTTCATCATCCCAATTGAAACTCTATACCTATTAAACAATAGCTCCCCATTACCTCCTCCACTGAACCCCTGGTAACCACTATTTTACTTTCTATTTCTATAAATTTTACTACCCCTGGCACATCATATAAGTGAAATCATACAATATTTGTTGTTTTGTTCTTCACTTATTTCATATAGAATAATGTCTTCAAAGTTCATCCATATTGTAGTCTGTGTCAGAATTCCTTCCTTT
>NW_012138303.1:2445498-2464656 GCF_000956105.1 Propithecus coquereli
CAAAAGAATTTCAAATAATTTATGTATATACTCCACTTTCAAAGAGGTGGAGCATGACTTCCTGCTTCCTAAGTGTGGGCTGCACGCAGTGATTTCCTACCAAGGGGTACAATATGGAAAGGGGAAAACAAGAGTAACTTCACAGTGGAGAAACCTGACAAACACCATTTCATCCAGGTGATCAAGTCAACATTAATAGTGGCAACGATAAATAAATAAAGATAAACAGGGATTAGTCCTGTTGATAAAATGTACCCTTGGTATTATGTGATGAGAATGGCACTTTACTTCTATAATTCTCCTCTCAGAACCTAATAATCATGAGAATGTTTAACCATGAGAAAAATATCAAACAAATTCCAATAGAGGAATATTCTACAATATACCTGACCAATACTCCTCAAAACTATCAAGGCCATCAAAAATACAGAGTCTAGGAAATAAATATAGCCATGAGGAGCCTAAATGTAATGTTGTATCCTAGATGGGACAGTGGACCAAAAATAGAACATTAGATAAAAACTATGAAAATTTAAATTAAGTATGAACTGCAGTTAATAACAATGTACCAATATTGATTTATCAGTTGTGACAAATGTAATACACTAAAGTAAGATGCTAATAATAGGGGGAAACTGGATATTTGGTATATGAAAACTCTCTTTACTATCTTAGCAATTTTTTTAAATAAAAGCATTCTAAAATAAAAAGTTGAAGATAGAGAGAGAGAGGGAGAAAGAGAGATGGTATCTGGGTTCTAGGGCAAGTGTGGTCACTTTTCCCCTGTGTATATTTTATTTGTCCCTACAGATCCACTTTCTATTCACCTCTACCCTGTTCTGTGTCTTTGGCTTCTGGCCTCCATTTGCATTCAGGCCATGAAGGTAAAAAGAAGAAATCAAGGAGGAAGGCAGGAGAATGTAGAAGAGACTGGAGAATTATTCTTTGGCTATCTCCCTGTTGGATTGTGTTCATAGACATCATTCCCTATAACCCTCTCTCCAGGTTTCTGTAACAGCTTTCCCTCTTGCCCTCATGTCCGAAGTGGAAACAAATTCCTTGTTAGTATCCCGGAGGTATCATACCATACCTTATTGGTTTTCCTAAGCCCTGCCTACCTCTTTGTAAATAATCTCTTTATTAAACTTCCTTCAATGACCCAACTTATATGTGCCATCTGATACCTACTAAAACTGGGTGGTTAAACCCTGGATTTCCTGACTCATGCAACAATGTAATGAAAAGATGGCCCATGAGCAACACCTTTAACTTCTATGAATCTCATGGTTTTTTAAGTCCCAAAACATGAAATCTTCCTACTTTAAGTAGGAAAGTAGGAAATCTTCCTACTGTAAAGGTTATGATGGATCCCCAATGAAATGACAATAAAAAAAAAAAACCGTAAGATAAGCTGTCAAACATTTTAATAACATTTTTCCTATTTATTTTGGGGGCATATGTGATAATTTAATATGTTCATATAATTTTATAAAGATCAAATCAGTGAACATGGGATATCCATTGCCTCAAATATTTGTCATTTCTTTATGCTAGAATCATTCACATTCTTCTCTTCTAGCTATCTTGAAATATACTAAAGGTTATTGTAAGCTATAGTCACCCTATTGATCTACTTAACACTAGGTCTTATTTATTCTATCCAACTATATATTTGTACCCATTAATCAATTTCTCTTCATCCAATACACCTTTCCCAGCCTTTGGTAATCACCAATCTACTCTCTGTCTTCATAATATCTACTTTTTTAGCTCCCACATTAGTGAGACATGCAATATTTATCTTCCTGAGCTTGGCTTATTTTACTTGACACAATGACCTCCAGTTCCATCCATGTTGCTGTAAATGACTGAATGATATTGCATTATGTATATATACACCACGTTTTCTTTATCCATTCGTCTATTGATAGGTACTTGGTTGATTCCATATTTTGATTATTGTAAATAGTGCTGCAATAAACATGAGAGTACAGATATCTTTTTGAAATATTGATTTCCTTTCTTTTGGATATATATCCTGTAGTGGAATTGCTTGATCATATGATAGTTCTATTTTTAGTTTTTAAAGACTTACATCTAAAATCCAAAACTATGAAACTACTAGAAGAAAATAGGGAAGACATGTTCCAGAACATTTTGATCTGGACAAACATATTTTTGTGTAGGAATTCAAAAGCACAGGCAACTAAAGCAAAAATAGACAAATGGGATTACATCATGCTAAAAAGTTTCTGCACAACAAAGGAAATAATCAACAAAGTGAAGAGACAACACACAGAATGGGAGAAAATAATTGTAAACTACCCATCTGCTGAGAGATTAATAACCAGAATATATAAGGAACTCAAACAACTCAATAGCAAAAAACAACAACAAACAAAAAGCCAAAAGATCTGAATAGACATTTCTCAAAAGAAGACATACAAATGACCAACAGGTAAATGACAAAATACTCAACATCACTAATCATCAGAGAAATACCAATCAAAACCACAATGAGATATCATCTCACTCTAGTTAAAATGGTTTTTATCAAAAAGACAGACAATTCAGATGCTGATGAGAATGCAGAGAAAGGGGAACTCTCATATGCTGTTGGTGGGAATGTAAACCAGTACAGTCACTATTTATTAATAGAACAGTATGGAGGTTCCTCAAAAAACTTTATACTGCTTTTTATCATGCCCATCCTATATAACAGGGACTGTTGGTATTATGCAACCTTTAGAAGGACACACAATGTTAATGTCCTTTACAGAGCATTTCAGGAAATTGTGGGTGAACTGACTATGGAAGCTAAGGGAGCAGAGCAATAGGAGCTTTTCCTAACACAGCTCCAGGGAGTAGAATAAGGGGACCAATATCTGCCAGGGAAATTCACTTCCGTCAGGGAAGAAATTGGTTAATAAATTCAAGCAGAAAGTAGACCCAAGTCAAAATCTGGTTGCCAGTTTGGTTTTCAAGGAAGTCAAAGATCATATTCAAAAAGAAGATTGATTTATAATTTTATAAATTACAAAAGACCTTTACTTTTCTCTTATTTGATTTACTTAATAACAATGGGAAATAGAGATTTTCAAACTCACTTGTAGGTGGGAAACAGTTTCAGAGAAATCCTATGGCCCAGCTGAGTCTACCCAACTAGTGAGTGGGCAAGCAGGCCCTCTGCAGTCCATGGGGAGGAAGCCACCTGAGGCTGAGAAGGAGGAATGAGGCTGAGAACAAGGGTAGGTCACATGGGGTAGTAGTGCAGGAGAGTGGCAGGTCAGCTTGCATACTGAATAGGGTAAGGAAGCTACAGTAATACTTTGATCCCCTTATTTGGTACTTTTAGTTTGTAAAGAGCTTAGATTTAAAGCAGACCTAGGATTCTCAGGGGTTCTGACAGATGGACAAATGAGGATTTTGATCTCCATACTTCAGTGTAGAAATGCTGCTTCCAATGGTAGGCTTGATTGCACCTGGGACCATAAATACCCAATGGGAACATTCCAGCAGCCTTGCTGTCCAGAGTGGCAGGTGCTCTTTAACATCCAGGTGCCCTCATTTGCCTTCTCAGCAAATAAAGTTTCTCGCTATTGGACTTCTCAAATACCAAGCTCCTCGGTATATCATTTTTCCATTTGCAGTAACTTGAGACAGACAAGTTTTTGTCACACCCAGAGGGTTTCTTTTTACTTCAATTATATAATAGGTTTCCTGGCATTTTTGTCCCCAAATGTAGGTTAAAAAGTGCTTTCTAAAATTAACTTCCGTTATTCTGCACTCACAGGGCTTTCTGGGGAAGGGCTGTCCACTTAAAATAGCTTCTAAGGGAACTATTCAGGACACTTGTAACTTTAGGTTTTATTAAATGACACAAGCTGCTGATACTGGTTTTCCCTGACATGTAACTGAATCTCATTTGATCGGGAAAAAAATGTTCCTTGTGTTGCTGGTGAAGTAATGGGACTCCATGGCCATGCTACACTGACACTTCAGCAATCTGGATAGGGGGTGAGTGCAGTGCAGTGTGGGAAAGTCTGAAGATGAATGAATATGACAGCTTGGTGGAGACAATTTGACTTGGGCTAAAGGGCACACAGGGACTTTGACCTCTCTCCTGGTGGCCAGCTGTGTGTACCTTGGAAAAGAGAGAAAGAAAGCACAAATCACAGAACTGTCCTGTCCGATAGTAAGAGCTTGAAACGTGCAAGCTCACAATGATATACACTCTCACACACACGGAGGTGAAACACAGTTATATGTGCCTAGTCACAGAATTAGTCTCAAAACACAGCTCCTAGTAATTGTTCTCTCATGAGGCATGTAAGAGGGCTGTTCAGAAAGTATACAGCGATGTAACTGTTCTGTTATATTAACAACAGCTGGATACTTTCCAGACAGCCCTTGGGGGTATGTGTGTTGTGTGTATTCTCTCTGTTTCCAGGTGACACCAACCTTGGAGACGAGTAGGGTTGGGTGCCAGCCTCATTGCAATGGTATTTGACTTCAAGGCACCATGCCGTTTCATCACCACGACTACTCAGTCCTGGGTGGCTAACATTCCTACTTGATGGCATTTCAAGGCCTTGCTCATACATGCTTAAAAAGTTAGAGCCAATGTTGCCACTGCAGTGTCTGGAGAATGTAAGGGCTACAGCAGCAACTGAAGAAGGGAAAATAGAGTTAATCACCAGAGCTGTCCATAGAGCAGACTTTACTCTCTGCTTCCTTTACTCCCTCCACGTTCTCCCATTCCCCCATCATTCCCAGCTGAAATTCTATCACCCATTCTTTTTTCAATTATTTCATTGCACATATCCTCCTCTCCATCGTCCCTCTCTTTTTGATTTACTCACCTTGCAAAAATTCCAAACCTAGCTAAATGTAATCCTATCTACTCTGCACCCACACTTACCCAGGAAAGCACCCACAAACATGCATTTGGTCTGAATTTAAACTTTGTGACCACTGACTTCAAATGGCCTATTCAAATTACTCAGCAATCCTACTGTTTTTCTCCCTTTCCTCATCACTACTCTCTGCCTTCTTTTCTGTCGTCAAACCTCCATCTGCCCCTTCCTTATTCTCATTCTTAGCTCATAACCTTACTTCCTATTTAGCATGTGTGTGTAAGGGAAAAGCAACTAGAAGAGAGCACCCGCACTCTTCTACCACCACGTTTACCAATCTGCCCTCACTGCCTTTCCCGTTACAAGTGAGTGAACTGGTCACAGCCACATCTAAACTCAACCCCACAATTTGCGCAGCAGGTCCCTTCCTCCCTTGCCTACTCAAGAACGATACTCTAGCGACACTCCTCTTAACTCCTGCATAATAAAAGTTTCCTCTGTTTCGGATCATTCCTAACAGTGTATAAACATGCTATAATATATCCCAAATTTAAAGAGGTATTTTTGTTTGGATTCCATATCCCTTTCCAGCTACTACTTCATTTATTTGTGTATTTTTTTATAGCAACAATCCTCTAAAGAGATTTATATTCTCACTACCTCCAGTTCTTCTTTTTGATTCTTGCTTTAATACATGCCAATCAGTCTTTTAACCCAGGACTTCACTGAAATAGCTCCTGACAAGGTCACCAATGCTGTGGCTAAACCAATACGCATTTCTCAGTTCTCATCTTATTCATCCCATCAGTCGCATTTGACACAACTGATCCTTTCCTCCCACTTGAAGCACTTTACAGTCTTCTTGTTCTTTTCCTCTCTGCCTGGCTGCTCCTTCTCTGTCTGCTTTGCTGTTTTCTCCTCACTCTCCAACCCACAGATGTTGGAGTACCCCAGGGCTCGGAGCTCAGACCTCTCTTCTTCTCTGTCTACATTCACTCTCAAGGCGATTTCATCCAGTCTCATGGCTTCCAATACCATCCCATGTCAATAATTTCTACGTTTATATCTTGGTCCTGAGAATTTCCCCTGAAATCCATGCTTCTACATCCAGTTGCCCACTCAATAGTTCCACTTAACATGTCCTCAGAGAAACTCTTGATTTCCCCCGCTAAACTTTCATCTTCAGTAACTGGCAATTTCAGTCTTCTAATTGTTCACTCCCAAAAGCTTAGAGTCATCCAGTCTGTCAGCAAATGCTGTTGGCTCCATCTCTAGAGCACATCCAGAATCCGACCACTCCTCATCCCCTGTGCTACAACCATCCAGGCAAAGCACTATGACTTCTCTCCTCTATTATCTACTACAGCTTCCTCTCCAGGCCCACTGCAGCGTCTCACTCAATAGCGGCCAGTGTGGCGATTTTAAAACTTAACTTGTGGCTGGACGCGGTGGCTCACACCTGTAATCCTCATACTCTGGGAGACCGAGGCGGGTGGATCGCTTAAGGTCAGGAGTTCGAGACCAGCCTGAGCAAGAGTGAGACCCTGTCTCTACTAAAAAATAAGAAAGAAATGATCTGGACAACTAAAAATATATATAGAGAAAAAATTAGCCAGGCATGGTGGCACATGCCTGTAGTCCAAGCTACTCAGGAGGCTGAAGCAGGGAGGATCCCTTGAGCCCAGGAGTTGGAGTTTGCTATGAACTAAGCTAATGCCACGGCACTCTAGCCCGGGCAACAGAGTGAGACTCTGTCTCAAAAAAAAACAAAAAAAACAAAACTTAACTTGTTTATGTCTCTCCTATGGTCAAAACTCTCTAATGGTTTTCCATGTCACCCACAGTAAAAACTAAAGTCTTTAAATTCCAAATAAGTCCCTATTTAACTTGACCCCTACCACCTCTCTGATTTTATCTCCTACTTCTCTCACTCAGTTCCAGACAAACAGGGCTTCTTACTGTTCCTCTCCTCACCTCCTTCACATATCTGCTTAAATGTCACTGTCAGTGATATCACTCAGAAATAGCAACACCTACCTCTGGCTTCCCCTTCCTTGCTTCTCTGCTCTGTTTTCTCCTATTGAATCTATCACCATCTGCCATACTTTTGTTTTTATATTTATTTTCTGTTCCCACGACTAGAATGTAAACTTCATGAATATAAAGAATTGGCCTGTTTTATTTACTGCTCTATCCTCTGTGCCTAGAATACTGCTTGACACATAGTAGACACTCAATAGATATTTATTGAATGAATAAATGGTGAAGTCATGGCAACGAAAATAAATATTCTAATTAAAAAGGAGATTAAACAAGGATACCTTGAATATTGCAAATTTGTGTGATTCTTGAGCTTTGAGTAAACTAATTTGTAATTTGTGTGTGTGTTTATTTTATTTTTTCATAGTGTAATTATTTAAACCTTTTTATTGACACATTGTAATTGCACATATTTATGGAGTACAATTTGATATTTCAGTAAATACATATACATGTTGTATAATGATGATCAAATCAGGATATTTAGTATATCCGTTACCTCATGCTTTTATCATTTCCTTGTGGTGAGAGTATTCAAAAGCTTCTCATCTTGCTATTTTGTAAGATACTATACCTTACTGTTAACCGGCATCACCCTACTGTGCAAGAGAATATCAATTTGTAATATTAACAACCCTCTCGATGGAGAGTGAGAGATGTTAGGTATAGGAGACAGAACGTTAACACTGAGTTGAAATCATTTTATTTCAACCTATCATGAAAAGAGGAGAGCAAGGGAGACCAAAGGACTAAAGGTAGACCACGGACAGTCAGAAAAAGAAGAAGAAACTGTAAAATAAAGTCATTTGGATGTTGGGGAATAGTAAAGGGAACTAGAGGTCTAGAAATGAATTAATGAAAGAGAAGTGGAAAAGGAGGGAAGCTTGTAAGGCAGAAACTCATCTCTGATAACCCGCCTTACATTAATTTAAGATAATACTCCATTCATCTTCATAGCAGAATCTTTAATTGCAAAATCTTTCATCAGCCTTGTTATTTGCTGCACCTGTCATTGGAGACACTCAGTGGTTTTGTTGTGTTGTTGTCATTTCTCACGCTAATTAGCGGGCTGTTTCGTTGTGTACTCCTTCAGTGTGATTTGGTTTAAATAGTAATGCTGCCAATTATACTCCTGCTCCCCGAGCTGATTTCACCTAGAATTTTGGGCAGATTTCAAAGGATAGATTGCTTAAAACATTAATTAAATAACCCCACAAAAGTAACAACTTTCTTAATACCCTTTAACAATCCCATAATCCATCCTGCATCTGCTGCACAGTCGTTAAACCCCAAATATGTGTTTAACATTCAATTGGGTGCTTAATGATCTTACCTTAACTGGGCCTATTAAATTTAAAGAGATGTGCATAATTGAGTTATTGCACATTAATTATAAATACCTATTGGCTATTAAACTCACATTCCAAGGGTTAACACCTATCGTTAGATTTGGCTAAACCTTGCCCTATATGTGTTCTTTTTGGCAAAAAGACACTTACTCTGATAAAGAAATAATGAAGCTTATCTCTTACTGGGATGGTCAAGTAGAATTCAAACTGCAAATCCAAATTCTAACCAGGTAGCCTGGATACCTCTTACAGAGGTACACAGAGAAAATCAGTATTAGTGCCTCATGGTTGTATAGTACTTAGCGCATTTCAAAGAACTTTCACTTAATATCATTGCTTCCAAATTTTCAGAAACCTTGGCATATATACAAGAAGTATATTATAATTCCCTTTATAACAAATGGGAACACATCAGGCATGAAGAGTTCAAGTGACTCAGCTGCTCTAGTCAGAGCTGACTTACGTATACAGGAAGGGCAACTGGAGACCATGTATAGATTTTGCCTTGGAAAAACAATGGTGGGGGTGGGCAATAAGGAAACAGAATCTGCCCCTAACCAACTTGCATGGTCTTTGCTTCTTAGATCATCCTCTACTTTCCTTCTCTTTGGCTGCTACCCCATAGCACTATGGTTCTCCATTCCTTTAAAGCTGAAATTAACTCTGTTTCTTTCTGGCTAATTTAATAAGGAGCTTAAGTATCTTCTCTTCTACATTTTCACAACACAGATCTGTACCACTTGTTTATCAACTTATAGACGTCAATAATATATTTGGTTTCTAGTTGATATAAGCATGTTTCAGTTAGCACAATTTATTTGTGTATCTATTACGGGCCACCATGAGGTCTGGTTCTTCTAATTCTTTTCTAACTCATGCAGTGACAGTCGATGGTGAGTGCTTAATAAATGAATAGATTAATTCCCTGTACTGATGCTCTCATTTCACATTTAAGATAATGCCCATTTAAAATATTTCGAAATCTTCTTCTTTAGTCCTGAATCTTTAACTTATCCCTGAGGACAATATCTGTGAGTATGGATGCCACGGGACTAAAGTAGTGTTGTGCATAAACCCCTCCCATTTTTTTTTGCCTGTGCCTGAGCTCTGAAGTTCCTCTGGGTGTTCTTCCTCTCAATAATAAAACATGACTGATAACAAGAAACGGCAGCCTTCCAAGTGACTCTCTTTGTAGAAAATCCCCAAATGCATTCAATTCAAATTTAAACAGCCACATCTGAAACAAAGACAGAGATGTAGCAAATGGCCCCCTACTCTGCTTTCTAATTGTCTCCAGAGACAGATTGTGTCTATTTGAATTTTTTCCAGCCCAGTCACATCAATGTACTGACGGATCCTGTCCTTTTCCATCAGCCTTGGGATTTTCCTTCTTGGGCATAGTAGAAGGTTCAGCAGCATGATCTGGGAATTCAACCTTGACTTCCGTGGTTTTCAGACATCAATGTGGTGCAACTTTGAAACTTGGGGAAAGTTTTTCCATACAACAACAACAACAAAGCCTAACAAAATATGAACTTTTTCATGCAACTAGACTCTCTCAGCTCACATCCAACTATTGTTTCTTCTCATTGGGTCTCCTCTATTACTTTAAGAATCTTGGGATTTTAGTTTTAACTTCACCTTTGTCTCAACATGTGACCAAAAAAGTCACTAAATCTCTCTGTGTCTCATTTCCTTCAATGGTCAAATGAAGAGAACAATGGCTACCCAGCCTACCTAATAGAATTCTGATGAAATCCAGTGGAGAAAGGTAGACGGAAATGCTTTCACAGGGGCCAAATTGTATGCATATAAAAGCATTATATGTCCCAAATAAAATACCTAATAGGGGTCATGTGCTCTACATAGACCTAAAACCACGGCAATTAAATGAGTATCCCAGGAAAAGTATCTAAATTTAGAGGAAGACACGGAAAATCAGGAGTGGCTTCAAAGAGGAGAAAAAGGGATCATTTACAGAGCTTTCTTTAAAAAAAAAAAGATGACAGTGTGATATAGTGAAAAGAGCACTGAACTGAGGGACAAGAGAAGTGGGCCTTAGTCCCAGTTCTGTCACTCACTAGCGGTGTGACTTCAAGCAAATTACTGAACTTCTTTGGGGCCTTTGTTTCCTCAACTATAAAATGAGAGGGTTGGACTTAATGGCCTCTGAGGTCCCTGCTGGCTCTAACGGTCTATGTAGTTCTCTATTTCCACTCTGACACTCTGTCATGCAGTACGCTGACTCCGCCATGGGTTAGTTGAGCACATGGTGGGACTGAGGCTCTTAACTAATTATGAGCTTTATTACCCAAAATGCAGGTCAGAGACTGGGCACAGTGACCTATGTTTGGAATCTCTCCTGCTGTGTGAGCCCCACTGCCTATATATATATAGCTCAGAGGCTGGGCCCAGAACACTGCTAAGGTGAGAGTACGTAGAGAGGTTTGAGGAGATGGTTTTGAAGGACTGAAAAACACACTCCACAGTATTGACTGTGTTACACAATGACAACTATCTGTTGCCATGTCTGCTCTGTTAAAATGGCATACCAATGGCTGTGGTGGCCTCTACATCATGAAGTCCACTCTGCTTTGGCTGGTGTCCTCATTGTCATTCAAATTCTCAGAAAATATATTTCTGCTGGGGTGTGGCTCACTTTGTCACCATACTTGGAACCTTCTCATCCTCTTGATCTAGTCTCCATTTCCTTCCTGCAGTCTGTACTCCATCTCTCCTGCTGTAACTCACTCTCCTCTGTACTCCCAGAGTACTTACCACATGCCATTTCTTTTGTTCTCAGGATTTCTTCCATCTTTAAGCTTTTAGCTCTTGTACTGTGTCTTATTGTCTTTTTTTTTCTTTTCATAAATTCTGTTTTAATTGAATTGATGAATTTCAGTCTCTACTGGAAATAGTCCCCAATTTGTGTATGTTTGATCTTGTTTATCACCTTTACCATTTCTCTAGAAAGTTGTTTGATTTTATATCACATGTTGTTCACTCTGAGAAGAGAGAAAATTTGCAAATTTATTAAAAAATAAAATAGGGCAGGCCATTTCAGAAATGGGGATAAAATTCACTTGCTAAAAGGCCTTGATGAAGGTTTACAATGAAATGGTCTTGACCATCAGTAGCATTCTTTATTATTATTATCATTATTTTAGTAGATTTACTGGGTACAAGTGCAGTTTTATTATATGGATATATCATACAGTGGGAAAGTCTTGGATTTTAGTGTACCCATCACCTGAATGTTGTACACTGTACTCAATAGGTAATTTTTCTTCCCTCATCCTTCTTCCACCATCTATGTTTCGAGTCTCCAATGTCTATTTTTCCACTCTGTACAACCAGGCACACCCATAGCTTAGCTCCCACTTACAAGTGAGAATATATGGTATTTGGTTTTTCAATCCTGAGTTACTTCACTTAGGAAAATGGCCTCCAGTACCATCCAAGTTGTTGCAAAAGACATTATTTTATTATTTCTTATGGCTAAGTATACTCCATGGTGTGTGTGTATAATGTGTATACACTACATCTTCTTTATTCATTCATCAGTTGATAGGAACTTAGGTTTATTCCATATCTCTATCGTTGTGAATTGTGCTGCAATAAACATACAAGCATCTTTTTGATATAACAACTTCTTTTCCTGTGAATAGATACTCACTAGTGATATTGCTGGGTCAAATGGTAGATCTACTTTTAATTCTTTGAGAAAGCTCCATGATATTTTTGAAAGAAGTTGTACTAATTTACATTCCCACCAACAGTGTATAAGTGTTCCCTTTTCACTGCCTTGGAGCCAGCATCTACTGTTGTTTGATTGTTAAATAATGATCATTCTGACTGGAGTAAGTTACTATGTCATTGTACTTTCAATTTTGCATTCACTGATGACTAGTGATGCTAAGAATTTTTTAATATGTTTCTTGGCTATTTGTCTATCTTCTTTAAAAAATGTCTGTTGATGTCATTTGTCCACTTTTTAGTGGGGTTATTTATTTTTTTCTTGCTGCCTTGTTTGAGTTCTGTATAGATTCTGGATATTAGTCCTTTATTTGATGCATAGTTTGTGAATATTTTCTTCCATTCTGTAGGTTGTCTGTTTGCTCTCTTGATTATTTCTTTTGCTGTGTAGAAGCTTTTTAGTTGAATTAAGTCACATTTCTTTATTTTTGTTTTTGTTGCATTTGCTTGTGGGGTCTTAGTCATAAATTCTTTGCCTAAGCCAATGTCCAAAGTTGTTTTTCCTAGGTTTTCTTCTAGAATTTTTATGGTTTCAGATCTTACATTTAAGTCTTTAATCCATCTTGAGTTAATTTTTGTATATGATGAAAGATAGGGATAAGGGGATAACATTTTACTAACTATAGCCTAACATACTATTGCAGGAGAAACCATTTAAAAGCTCAGAAGACAGAAAGGGTTTCACATACAAAAAGATGATTTGATAAGACTGTCCTTTCCCATGGATAATTGTCACACTTTAATCTCATACTGGTGTGCTATGATGTTTTAAACACGAACTCAATATTTTCCATTTTCCACTCAGGTTTCTGCAGATAGAGAGATGTCAAGGAGAGATCAGATGATGCTTCTAATAGGGCCTCCCTCACAAGTGAAAACTTGGTGGGGGATTTTCATAAGTCCAGAGTCCAGCCCTCAAGTTTCAAGTCAGAAAACTCAAATTTATCAGTCTGACTAAAGGTCGTCAAGCTATTGGACTCAATCAAAACAGGAAATCAACATTTTCCAAATCCTCACAGCACAATATCAATTCACCTCGAGTGGGAGATATGTATAGAATTATCATCTAAATTGCAAATTCAACAATATTACTCCCCTGCTTAACATTTTCAATAGCTCCTTTCTGCCTACAGTATAAAATCCAAATTGCTAATAAGGCAATTCCTGACATAACCTCTTTCCACCTTATTTCCTTCCATACCTCCCCTCACAACCAGTGCTATTAATGCTCCAATTTTTTCCCAAACACAGCATGGTCTCCAATGTCTTTATACTGCCCATGCTTATATCTGCTTTGAATAGGTTCCCCTGCTTCTTTTAAACATAATGCCAACACTGAGTCACCACCCTAATCCTCTGTTGCTACTTCTAGTCTTCACATTTCAAGGACAAATCAGATGTCATCTCTTTTAATACCACCTCACTGATTCCTCCCTACCACAGAGTGGGTAAAGTACCTTCTCTTCATACTCCCAATCCATGCAAGGCATATCTCTATAATGGGTTTTATAATATCTCTTCACACCAAAATTGGTTTATTCATCTGTTTGCCCAACTAGTCTGTGAGCTCCTTGAGAACGTTAACCATCCATTTTATCTCTGTAACCTTAGTGCTGGAGTGCTTAAGACACTTACAAATGGGGGTACTTAAATATGTTTATTGAATCAGTGAATGCACACATATTCTCAGGACTCTCTCTTCTGGTGGGTCAGGCCACTCAGAGTTCAAGTTCAGGCCACTCAGACCATTGCAAGAACAGATTTGGGAAGAGAGTTGCTAGATGTTTGTAACATCTATTTTTATTAAGTTAGAGTAACCAGTTGCAATGTCCTAATCTCCTGTATGGGTATTTCTGCTAGCATCCCAATTCCCTTTCCCCCAGATAATGCTACTTAAATTACCATTCATTCTTGCTCTGCAGTTTTCTTTATTCTAGTCTCTACACAATTATCTCGGACAGTCAAGTCACTATCGTTGGTTATTATTTTGTGAGTTTTCATTTTTCCGACACCAATTGCATTTCAATACTGAGGCATCATGCTGGTCATCTTGATTAGAATGAGAAACAGTGTGGTCTTTTATCTAGTTTTCTTGGTTCCCCTAGACAGAGATTAGAAAGCATCTTAACCTCATCATTACCACATTATTATCACCTCTTAAGAGTTAGTGACTTCTGCCAATAGTCATTTTACCTATTATATGTTGATGCACATTAGCTTCCATTTCAGAGGCTGACTTCTGCTGATCTGTCCCCTATTTCTGAGGGAGGGTGAACTAAAGCTCCTATGCCTGCATGTATTAGATAATGCCTTTTAAAAATAGCTGCCAGAGCAATCAAAATTTGCATAGCCTCTAGGCCCTGGCAGTAGAAGAAGCATAGTTCTATGAAGCCTCCTTCCTAGGTTTCTATAACCCAGAGAAGGTTAGCATGGGAGAAGGGGCCCTATGGTAGATCCTTGGGGAAGATGCAGCCTCAGCTGCTGGCTAATAGCTTGGCACTAGGGGGAATCTCCCAGCTTGCCTTGCAAAGCTGGTCCAATCTTGGCTAGCCACACTGCTCTCAGATAGCCTTCCTAGGGAAGCTGGCTGTGTTTCTTATGTTCATTTATTTTAAATACAGTGTCTTCTTCTTATCCCTTGATGCCTATTGTGTGGTTTAATTGCTACCCTCTGCCTAGTGGTTGCCAGCATGATGTGCCGTGAGACCCCCACACACAATGCAGTGTGTGCTTGGAGGGACTGACAAGCCCAGCTTCCAAACCGGATTCTCAAAGGGAGAGACCAATGAAAATTGTCGTTGAGAAAGTGATAATTTCTGTGCCATGCAATTATACCCTCTAAAAAGTATACCTCTGGTGCACTATCCTGCCAACAGTTTACTGACGACGAGGAAACAAAACCAGCAGTTGATGCTAGAATGGCTATGGAAACCCTGTAATCATCTTAAAAATAGATTTATATAGGGAACCTGGTTGTTATGAGTGTGGTTTTACACTGTGTTTCAAAAGAAAAAAAATTCCTCTTCACAACTTTAGCCATTTCAATTTCTATTGCAACATCGCGGATATTTAGGGTTGGAGGACAGGTGCGGGAGGTAAAGAAGAGAGGAGGAATAAAATGAGCTGCTAGGGTTTTTCTTTCTATCATATGCTTATCCTTAACTTACCCACCCACAGACACCCCCCACACACCACACCCCTATCATTATGGGAATAGCTCCCCACCGATTACACCCACCAAGAAGCCATAAAAGTGAACCTTGTCTTCACAACTACCCACTCACAGATAAACACTGCCCTAAGTTCCACTTTATCCCATTTCCACCTCTCCACATGCTATACTCTTCAGCACTTCCCCACCACACACATATAAAATGCACATGTAGATAACACTCCTCCACTGAAGGAGTCTCCCACAGTGAAAATTGCTAAGGATGTGCCAGTAGAGGTTCTACCCCCTTTCCCTGCAATTCGCAAGTTAAAGTGGTAATAGCTTAATAAAGTCAGGGAAAATGTAATACCTGATCAGGAGATGGTACCAAGTACCTGGTGACCTCAGCTCTAGGTGATTAGGAAGGCTGGCTTGAAAATTTAAGTGTCATTTGCTAATGTCAGTTGAGTGAATTGTGTCTAATTGAGTTTATGAGTCATGGCTAAAAGGGTACATTCCACAGATAGACAATTTGAGTTTGAATCCAGGCTCTTCCTTTTACTTGTTTACATCCTTAGGCAAGTTACTTCTTTCTGTGTCACAGTTCTGTCATCTGTAAAGTGGGAATTTAAAAAGGGTTGTTATGAGGATTCAATTTGCTAATATATGCAAAACACCGAGAAGGTTGTCTAGTACAACAAAAACACTATTTAATAATATTTGCTATTGTTATCGTTGTTGTTGTTTGTATATCAAGATTCAGGGAATCTATTGGTTGAGAAGTTTTGTACTATGTAGATAGCTCCATAAATATCCAGAGAAGGTTATGGAATTTATCAGAGAACTTTATGGAATTCCTTAGGAAAAACAAATAAATGGCCCAGCAACTGTCCCGTTTGCCCAGGAAAATGACATCATATGATTGATTCGAAATGGCACGACCAATTGCTTCTACAAAGAAATGGCCTAAAATAGAGGATAGACAATGGAGTAGGGAACAAGAAGGGGGAGATAGTTAAAACTAAAAGGAAGAGAATGAATAGCATGAAAAAATAATAAAGAAAGATAAAAATTAAAAAAAAATCAAGAAAAACACTAATACTTCCAAATACCATGTAGGTCTATACAATCCATAAGACTGTTTTGGCAATATTAGGCTCTTTTTTAAAAAAAAACTTAGTCTACCATGTTTTCAGTTAAAATCGACTTGACATTTGAATTTTGTGTAAATATGAGGTCGGTTTGGACTGTATTGTATGTTCTTCAGAATTTAAAATTCACCACCATACTTCAACTTCATATTCAAATCAGCTGTAACTCTAAAAGATCAGGTCCTTGTGAACAGAGATTTTGCCTAGCTAGTTCCCAGCCATTCTTTCATTTTGCTTAGTTCCTAGCACCTAGTAAATGCTCAATGAATATTTATGGATTGAAAGAATAAATGATTGCATGAATGAAGGAATCTCTCACTGAGTACACTTATGAAGAAATGTAGTATTTAATTATGTGGGAATCAGCTGAAGCCCATTGGATGTAGAATCAGATATGGATTCTTGTGCCAGCCTTGGCAAATACTGGTTGTATGACATTTACAAAGCACTTCAGACTGTTTTTATAGACATGATAATAATGATTAGCCCCTCACAGAATTCATGTGAGGAGTATATAGAAAAAGGTAGCTGAAATGCGTTGTTAACCATCAATCCATGTACATAGGCAATGCCTTATTTTTAATTTGGTAAACAGATCACAGAAAGGAATTGGCTCACTGTTGCTTAGAGCTTTAACAAGAGAGCTTTCATCCAGGTGGTATGTTAATTTTGAAACTATCCTTTCATAAAAGCAGACATACTAGAAGAAAGAGAAAGTTGAGATATGGAGTAGAAAAATAAGAAGGTAGGGGGAAAATGAGGAAGAGATTGAAGAAAGGGGTGAGAAAGCAATTTTATCTTTGACTGCAGTTGTGCAGTGATGGTGAGAATAAACAACATTCTGGAAATCATTCTTGAAAAATGGACAGCCTACCCTTGATTCTTTTTCCAGATCTCCTTGAAGGATCTGGGCTGGTATTTAGAGAGACTTTTCAATTAGCCAGCCCTCCCAAAGTCTGGATCCAGGCTGGGAGAAGCTTGCCAGGGCAGTGGCTTTTATCTTATTCAGTCATAAGAAACATGGAAATCAATTTTTCCCAATCTCAGTTATAGCTGGAAATCCATCCTTTTTAAGTCAGCAGGAGGATTAATCTATTGAATGGTTTTAGGGATTTTGCTGACATATAAACATTTTAAGAATACATTACATTTTTTTCCTCCCTCCCTAGCACTATTTTTAAAATGAAGCCTATTTGCAGCGCCAGGCAGAAGAAAGATGGCCACACATTTCCTCCCCGCACGAGTACAAACCCATTTTTTCCAAAGCCTGAAACACAAACTTAAATTCTCATTGGTCAGTGCTTTCCTCTCAACCAACTGTCCCACGTCACAGGAAAGTCCACTTTTTTCAAGGGAGAGATTTATGATTCCAAATAATTCAATTTAGAGACTTCTATACACTGGAAAATGTTTCTTACAAATAAGTAACCACTGCAATGATTTGGTTGCTTTTACTACACTTAAAACTGAGGGTGCTTGGAGAAACCCAACCAGCAGTATTTTTAGCTGGTATGATGTTTACAACAGCAGTAGTTTCCAAAAGGAGGGCTGTAGAACTCCTGAGGCCTCGGGAGTCATTTCAAAGAGTCCAAAGATATGTCCAAGCATTGTTTGTAGAACAAATAAAAAGCAGATTTTTCACACATATATTCCTACATTCAAATGCATTTAGATGCTAGTATAAAACAATAAATATAATGTACAAATAATACATTTAATAAATAATAAATATATTAAAAATAATTGTATAGTAAAATAATAAAATATTGAAATATGAATATAACAATGAATAATTCATACTATTAATTATACTCAGCATATAAAAATAAAAAAGCACTGAACACAAAGTAATTTTTTTCTATACATTTACCCCGGCAATAGGCCTAAAGGCATACTTATTAATGAGTAAGGGTGAGCACAATCTGTTGTGTCCGTAAATGAGTTATCATATGCAAAACATTTTAGAATCATTGATGTAGAACTGATAAATAGAGATGGGGTTGGGCTTGAGTAGGGTCAAGATATTCAAGGAAAATCAGCCACAAGAAAAATGACATCATGTGACATTATAGAACAGGTAATGGGGAGTGGCATTGGGGGTGTCTGTGGCTCAGGTGGCTCATGCCTGTGCTCATATCTCTGGGAGGGACTCTAATAATACCTTCACCTGATAATAAGATTCTGTAAAATTTGCAAAAGTAAAATATTTTAATACCAGCTAAGTCCACTCCACCTTCCACTTGGACACACTTCCCTTCCTATCAGGTGGTATTGGAGTGGCTGTGGTCATTTGGCAAATTTAGGAAATTGAGTTGGAATTGTATTTAACTTGTATTTAGTGGGAGAGACTTATGTAGTTTGCAGTCACTTCCATCACAATGTAGGAATGGCTTCCAGAAATATCCTTACAGTTTTCTAACCTTCTTGTTAATGAAGTGAAGATGCTGACCAGAAGTCTTAGGATGAAATAAACGAATTGGTTCTGTGGTCCTCTGTATCAGGGCTAGGTTGGCAATAGAGGAGACACAAGGTTTGAAATGTACATAGTCAGAAGTTAGTCTATGCAAAAGTCTTTCAATAATCACATATCTAAAATTGTAAGCAGAAGATTCAATTATCACCAACAACACTTGGTTAAGACAGAAATCCGCTCCTGTCAGAAATAGACTTGATTTTTATGCAGAGTATACCAGTATGAAACCATCATAGAATTTCTGTTTTTGTAAGACACAAACCTTCAGCAAAACTACAAACAGTATATATGTCCATAGAGAAGGCTGTATGTTTTACCGCCAATAATAAAAATCAAATTTTGATCAACCATGCTGGAGGAAATAATGGATTTTTTTTATTCA
>NW_012138303.1:2468231-2470020 GCF_000956105.1 Propithecus coquereli
AGTGTATCAAAATATTTTGTTTCAACATGTGGTCAGTACAAAAATATATTTTAATGTACACCAATGTAATGAAAAAAGAGCTTACTAAAAGATTTAGGAAGACTTTCTTACTGGTGCTGTCTGTCCTGGAGGTCAGAAGGCAAATGCATCAGTCCTTCTGTATTAGTCAGGGTTCTCCAGAAAAACAGAATCAATGGGATCTAATAGGAGACCCATATAAGGAGGCTCATTATAAGGCATTGGCTCATGCGATTATGGAGCCTGAGAAGTCTCATAATTTGCTCTCCAAGTTGGATACCCAAAAAAAGCTGGTGGTATTGTCCAAAGGCCTGAGACCTGGAGAGCTGATGGTACAGATTCCAGTTGGGGTCTCAAGGCTTGAGAACCAGGAGCACAGAGGGCAGGAGAAGTCAATGTTTCAGCTGAAGTAATTAGGCAGAGTTAATTTAAGCTTCGTCTGCCTTTTTGCTCTATAGCACAAAGCCCTCAATAGATTGGATGATACCCCTGGACACATTAGGGGAGGCCACCTGTTTACTCAATCTACCAAGTGAAATGCTAATCTCCTCCAGAAACGTGATCATGGACACACCCAGAAATAATGGAAACAATTCCAGCAGAAACAGCTATCTGGGCACCCCGTGGCCCAGTGAAGTTGACATGTAAAATTAACTGTCACAAGTTCACTTCTTCCATATACATCCCCTTAAGCGATACTTCATCTCCAAATAAAGATAATAAAAAGGTCATAATTCCACCAAACATAAACTCTCTAACCCTTTTATTCTAGGGGGTCTGGGGCTTTAAACTGGCTCAAGTCTGGGAATTGATTGAGGAACCATGACTTTTTTATAATTCAGGTTTGACTTTTGCTCACTTGATTCAGAATTTTTCTGCTTATGTATATCAAGTAAGAATTTAGTAGTCTTCCTATCTATTTCACTTCTTGCAACACCACGATCAACTAGCCAATGCCATAGTTCTATCCCTAAAAAGCAGACTATTCTATCCCTCTCTAGCAGAGCCCAGTTTAAAAAAAAAAAAAAAAAGACTATTCTGACTGCTGTTAGGACTTTGCTGTTCCATTATAGTAACCATGCCTACCTTGCCTTTGGCACTCAACTTGGCCCCTACCACACTGGGATCCAATGATCCCCATTGCATTTAGTTTTCTCAATTCAGTGGCTGTTGTTCCCACTCTAAGGCCTGGCCTACCAAGCAAAGCTATCACAGAACTCTTCACAGATGTTGGAGCTTCCCTCACAAATTTATTTTTCACAGTGTTGGTGACAGGTATGTCCTCTGGACCTCCCCAGTGTGGGTGAGTAGATCTTAAATGAAAAATCCATTCTAACATTCCAATCTCTATAAGCTTTTAAGTCCCTTCCTCTCTATTAAACCAAGGCAGGTTGGGTATTTCCAGTATGCTTGCTGTGGGCCACGTTTTTGATCCATGTTTCAGCTCACCAAGAAACAAACTGCTATAGCTGTTTATAACTCCCCAAGCTGCAATATTAAATGCAGAATCTCTGCTTAGGGGGCCCATATCAATAACTTTCACCTGATGAAATTTTGTGTTCCTTCTACTATTTCCCAACACCCTTAGAATCCATTCCCATACAAGTTCCCTGGATTTCTGATTGTATAAATTAGAAAACTCAACTAGTTCTTTTGGAGTATAATACACTTCCTTGTGAATCACAAGTTGTACCTCACCTTTAGGGCTCTGTTGGAACTTGAGTCTAATTATAGGTGTAGAAGCAAAGCGGTGCTGTAGGGGTGAGTTCTA
>NW_012138303.1:2470070-2472545 GCF_000956105.1 Propithecus coquereli
ATTTCAGCATAGTACGGCGGTACAAATGTTTAAGTTATGTATATTGCCCTTGCCCCACCCGAGTCAGAGATTCAAGCATGTCCATCCACCAGATGGTGCGCACCACATCCGTTAGGTGTGTTTATACTCCTCCCCTCCACCCCTGTCCCATCCGCCCGACACCCAGTGAATGTTACTACTATATATACACTTAAGTGTTGATTAGTTAAAACCAATCTGACGGTGATAAACATTTACTTTTATAGCTAAGGTTGTATAATAATTTTGCAACATTTTTTTCACAAGTGGGTCCCCTAAATTTTATAAGCCTCAGCCCCCACAAATCCCTGGGGAAAGGAAAGTTTGCTCACCTACTTCTTTTGGTATAAATCCAGTGTAAATTTTATCAAGTTATCGTATATTCTTAGGGTTACTACAATTGCGAAGTGGCTAAGAACTCACACTCTGAAGTCAGCTAAACGAGTTCAAATCCAGGTTCTACAACTTGCCAACTTGCCACCTATGTGTCTGAGGAATTTGCCTAAATGCTCACAGCCTTTTTCCATCATCTGTAAAAGTAGACCTTTTTTTTTTTTTTGAAACAGGGTTTTTCCATGTCTCCTGGGCTAGAGTGCAGGGTGTCATCCTAGCTCACAGCAACCTCAAACTCTTGGGCTCAAGCAATCCTCCTGCCCCAGCTTCCTGAGTATCTAGGATTACAGGCTTACATCACCATGCCCAGCTAATTTTTCTATATATTTTTAGAGATGGGGGTCTCGCTATGTTGCTCAGGCTGGTCTCGAACTCCTGGGCTCAAGCAATCCTCCCACCTCGACTTCCCAAAGTACTAGAATTAAAAGTGTGAGCCACCACACCTGGTCTAGACCATTTTTATTAAGGATTAAATTACAATATATGTAAAGCACTTACTACTCTACTAAGTATATGGGATGCACTTAATAAATGTGATTGAGAGATAAAGAGGTACATGTGTGCAAATATATTAATAGACACACATATTTCTTAGTGAGATCAACATTAACAAACACACCGACAGTGACTATCATATGAAGTTATTAAGCAGGACTACAAACAAAAATATCCAAAACATAGACTCTCCCGCAGGGCTCGTTCTACCTAGTTGACAGCATTAAAGTTAGTAACGTACTCTCTGGACCTGAACTATTCCTTTTTTTAATGCTAAACAAATAGTAATTCGTTGCAGGTCTAGTATATTTTCTTCCATGTGTATTTACAAAGGTCAGGGTAGCTTGTGCAAGTTGATAAATTGTGTTTATTTATTGGCAAGCCTACACCAAATAACATGCAAATGATATGCAAAATGACACACACATTCACATCAATGACTCAGCCACTTATGGTAATGGCACTCCAAGCCCGCTCTGCCTCTGATTGCGGCCGTGTTGTTGTTTCATAAGTATCGATTGCTCTCAACTTTCGCTGATGCAGCCAGACAGTTTGTCAGGAGATAGGCAAAAGAGGCCCATCCTTTTAGTTTAATCTGTCCTTCATTCACCTCCCACATTTATGCTAGGACTTGCACCTTTGGGTTTTCGGTCCATTTGCATTATGGACTGCGCTCTGTGCAACAGCTTCATTCCTTGGGTCACTGTTGCTCCCCAGAGTAGACTGGATGCTACTCAGGTTGCCTCTGTTGAAGTTAAATGACACTCATATTCGGGCCCCCAAAATCTAACAATATAGACCATAGGATATAGCCAGCTCATCCCTTATCGCCCTCAGAGGACTGTAATGAAATAGCATTCTTGCTAGCACCCAGCAGTCAACAATGGGTCTTTTCTCAGAGCACTCATCATGTGAGTGGTGGTTTTCCCTCAGCAAGTGGATGGGCCTGGATCAGCCTCTCTCTCCATGATAAACATGTCTGGATATGACAATCATTTCTTTCCCTGGGAATGCAATGATGATGTGATTTCCAGGGCCCTGCTCTGGATGTATGAGTAACAAACCCATGATCCATCATCCACAATAAACTGTCTTCGTGTAGGTATTAATTTAGTCTTATGTAATATATAGAAGCGATTTGTTGGCTGGCAAGCAGAAAGCATGTGTTTAAGCAGGCCAAACATATTTGGGCCTCTCCACATCGCTCTAACTCGATCGTATATACCATGCATATTGATTGCTACTTCATATTGAAGGCTGTTTTCTGAAATGCTTTTTCATGGTCTTCATTACGACACAATGTTGTTGTAGAGGAGAGATGGAGGATGACTGTGGCTAAACACACTGGGATTTTCAGGCACCTTAATTCACAAAGCAATCATTTGAATAAAGAATAATGTAATGGAAAGGTTTATGTTTTTCCTTCTTTAGTGGCTTTTTAGTGGTTTGTTTTTTTGTTTTTCTTTTTCAGACAGAGTCTCAGTCCATTACCCTGAGTAGACTGCCATAGCATCAGCCTAGCTCACAGCAACCTCAAACTCCTGGGCTCAAGCAATCCTCCTGTCTCAG
>NW_012138303.1:2476325-2477285 GCF_000956105.1 Propithecus coquereli
ATTCCCATACAAGTTCCCTGGATTTCTGATTGTATAAATTAGAAAACTCAACTAGTTCTTTTGGAGTATAATACACTTCCTTGTGAATCACAAGTTGTACCTCACCTTTAGGGCTCTGTTGGAACTTGAGTCTAATTATAGGTGTAGAAGCAAAGCGCTGCTGTAGGGGTGAGTTCTAATGAGAAGTAGCATTGTCTTGCACGACAAAGGCCTCAGGGGAGGCCATTACAGTTTCATCAGGCAACACAGAGTTAATCTCCTCATATGGGGTGGCGAGGCCACTAACACTGTGGGTGGAAGGGCTGATACCACTGTGGATGTAGAGAGCTCCTCTACTGGCAAAGGAGATTCATCAGAATTTAGGGGTTCAATATTTCCAGCTTGATCAGCGTCTTCCTATATATCCCCATCCCAACTTACAAAATTCCATTCTTTCCTAATCAATGCACTCACTTAACAGTAGACACCCTGAAATGCTGGAAGTTTAAATTGACATCACAATCCAGCCAGTCACAGGATGAGACACTGTGTTTGGCTTTCAGCAATTTCAGCCTGGCAGCCACAGGAGATAAGGGTCTCTTTCAGGGCAGGCCTAGAAGTTTTCTGGTCATTTATTTGGTGCTTGAGTTAAGAATTCAAATCCCTGAGCTTATCCTTTTCTTTCACCAGTTTGCCCAGTGACATTAGGAGCAACCAACCAACCTCATTATATTCATTAGTTTTCCAAAAATGTTTGAAAGTACAATAGTTTCCCTTTTCCTGCATTTTCACTTTCTGCAGTTTCAGTTATTCATGGTCAACTGTGGCCTAAAAATATTAAATGGAAAATATTAGAAATAAGCAATTCGTGGGTTTAAATTGTGCACCATTCTGAATACCATGATGAACTGTTGTGCCGTACCACCCATCCTACCCAGGACATGAATCAGTGACATTAGGAGCAACCAACCAACCTCATTA
>NW_012138303.1:2479590-2501558 GCF_000956105.1 Propithecus coquereli
ATAGCTATTATAAAAAAAGACAAAAGATAAATATTGGCAAGGATATGGGGAAAAGAGAACTTTTGTGCACTGTTGGTGGGAAGTAAATCGATACAGTCATTAAGGAAAACACTATGGAGCTTTCTCGAAAAATTAAAAATAGAATTATCAAATGATCCAACAATCCCCCTTCTAGGTATATATCTGAAGGAAACAAAATCAGGATCTCAGAGAGATATCTACACTCCCATGTTTATTGCAACATTATTCATGATAGCCAAGACATAGAAACAACCTATGGCCATCGGTGGATGAATGGATAAAAAATGTGGTATGTAGAATGGAATATTATTCACCCCAAAAAAGAAGGAAATCCTTCTATTTGCAACAAGCATGTTTGAACTTTGAGAGCATTATACTAAGTGAAATAAATCAGACAGAGAATGAAAAATACTATAGATCTCACTCATATATGGAATCTCAAAAAATACAAATTTACAGAAGCAGAGAGTAGAATGGTGGTTGTGAGAGGCTGGGTGGGGGGATTGGGAGATGTTGGTCAAAGGTGCAAACTTTTAGTTAAGATGAATGAGTTCTGCGATTCTAATACACAGTATGGTAACCATGGTTAATACTACTATATCGTGTACTTGAAATACTAAGAAAGTAGATCTTAAGTGCTCTCTCTCTTTCACACACACACACACACACACACACACACACACAAATGCTAACTATATGAGGTGATGAATGTGTTAACTAACTTGATTGTGCTAATCATTTTACAATATATTAACATATGTATACTAAATCATCACATTATAATACCTTAAATTTATATAATTTTATTTGTCAATTATTCCTCAACAAGGCTAGAGGAAAAATAAGTGAGCTTTGTATAAGTTAGCATTTTCAAACTGCAGATCAAGACCCATCAATAGGTCATGAAATCAAATCAATTCCTCACAATCAATATTGTAAAAAGTAAAATAGAATCTATAACAAATATCAGAATATATCTCGTGTAATAAGAGTAAATATTGTTTTATGGCACTTGATGTTCATTTATGTGTATAAATATGTGTATTATAATGGAAACTGTATTTCTTAGTGTGAGTGATGGGAAAGAAGGAAAGGAAGGAGGAGAAAAGCAAGGAAAGGAAAAAAAAGGAAGGAAGGAAAGAAGACAGAAAACACTGCTCTATGCCATACATTAGAAGAATTGTAGCCATACATTATGCCTCACCAGCACTGTACCAGCACTACAGTGGGCTGTTGCTTCCAGTAAACCTCCTGACTATACTGGATCAATCAAGCTGACTGCCCCAGCCAATTTCACAAGGCATAGAATTGTCTCAATTGGTCCAAGAAGATGTCAGTCAGGATGATATACAGTCAATTATGTAAGTCCACACCTTGAGTTAACATTTCAATATATAGCCTTCTCTACTCCCCCAGATTACTTCATCATCATTATTTTTTTTACCTTCTGAAACTCAAAAAAATTAAACTCTTCTGGCAACAGCTTTATGTATTAGCCATAGCCACAGCAGTGGATGAACAGTGGAAAGAATTTTAGACGGCAGCAGATATGCACGTGTTTATTCACCTGGCACTTAGTGAGTACTTTCTATGAGCAATAGCTAACTCATCGTGTTATGATTCAGAGTAATTAATTATGATAGTGTATGCAAAGATTTCCAAAAAGATAACCCAACCAGGCCTGGAGATTACATGGCTCCTCTAAGAAAGATATCTTGAAGCAAAAATCAGAGGCAATAGCAAGAGCCATTTTAGTAAAGAGATGAGAAAGAAGTGGATTGGGTAGAGAAGTAGGTAAGAGAAAAGAACATGGGCAGAGAGGATGCAGACAACCCTTTGGAGAAGTTTGGTTTTGAAAAGGAGGAAAGCTAATAGGCAGTGGTTGGACAAACAGAAGTTTGAACAGAAAGATATTGTTTAGTTTTTGTATTTTTAGATGGGAAGGATTTGATCATGTTTAAGGCTGATGGGAGAGAGAATGTGTCTCCTCAGTCTCATTTCTCTAAATTTTACTCGTTCTTTTAAGGCCTAAGATGCATATCATCTCCTATGTAAAATCCATTTCCCCCCACTGATCTCTCCCACACATCCCCTTCCTCAACTGAAAATTCATTTCCCTCCAAGTTCCTAGTATTTGAATATTTATTCATTACAGCAATAGTTACTTTCTTCTGTGTATTTTCCTCAGCTTATCTTCCATCTGCTCAATTAGATTGTGAGTTTCCTGAGAAGAAGGACTGTGTCTTGGTCATCTGTGCCACTCACCATAAGGTGACCAAAACATCATATGATCTTAGCAACTGTTTATTGATTGACTGAGCAAGAAGGATTCTGAGCACTGCCAAGGGAATATTCAGAACTAGAAGAGGGAAAAAATTACCCTTATCCACCACACCTCTATCTCCCTTACACTCAGAAACATCACCATTTCCATTCCTTGAATGGCCTAAAATAAGGATTTTAGTGACTAAAATCAGCAACAGATGCATAGGTTCCTAGGTGGACCAGAGGCTATACTAGTCCGCCAATTTATTTCATTCAGCTTGCATAATGGTTGTAAACTTGTACATTAATTCTCAACATTTAAAAATGAGGAATTTCACATAAGATTTAGGTAATTTAGGGTTTTTAAGCTGAGTAGGTACCCTCTTTAGGCAGGCCCTGGTAGCTAAGCTGGCTCCAATCCCATCATGCTTTCTTTACCTGTGTGAGATATCTGCCTGGCCCCTGAAGATTTTTGAGCTTATGAGCTCCAACCAACAGAGCTAACACATCTAGTGTTTGTCACAGGTTGGTAGGCACACCATTAGCAGTTTTAGGAAAATAATTTTTCACTTTGTGTGACTGGTCCATTCGCTGCAGGACCTTCATTACTCTTAGCTCTTACCTACTACAGGTCAGCACTAAAATCACTGTGACAAAAAAAACATCCCCTGCTCCATGCATTTTCATTTCCAAATGCTCTGGAAGGAAGCAAGACCATCCCTGGTTGAGAAACAGTTCTCAAAGGGATGATACTGTGATCCATGCCATACTCCCATTAACTAAAAACGTGAGCTTTCCAAGTTTTCCCCAGTGTGATCTACTGGGGGCCGTGGCTATATGCCCAGAGGCTATCCCGAGAAGCAGCTATAGCCTCATATCCACCATTCAGGGGTACTTGGACTTAGATAATGCTATCAATAGTCCTATTATCTGCTGTGGCAGGGACCGCCCTGGATGTCTGTGGAGTCTCCACTTTAAACAATCCCTGATCCTTGCTGCGTCAACCCAGGACACATGATTAAGTTTCTATTACAGTTTGACTTCCCATGTTTCATCAGAAGTTAAGGCCAGTGCTAAGCCCTAGACTTCTAACCTGGTCTGTAAGAGCTTCCCTAGCACTTGAAAGACCTTTGCCCTTGAAACTTGGGTGGAGGGATGGGCAAGTGAATAGTAGAGGAGATGGCAGATTTCTTCTCATGATTCTCACTCATTTGAAAGACCAAACTTGATCCATCTAGCTGATTCAAATACCACCTACCACCTGAATTTTCCTGGGTTTTTATTCTAATGTAGGATTGAATCCTAGGTGAGAACACAAAAGGGAAGCACATTTGATATGTGTTACATCAGATCCTGACCATTTCTCCCTCTCAATATGCTCAATAGCCAATCCATTCCCAAACCAGTGATCAACCTGCCTGTCATTTTACCCTCCAACATGTCATATGAAGGGAGCATATCAGTGTTGGGCAGAGACAGGGAATACCCCTGAGCAAAGTAGAGGGAACACTTAAGAGAAAACAGAAAGAGTTGGACCTTACAATTCTTGTGGAGTTCTGTGGAGACACCAAAGGATGGAATCTCGGGCGCAGAAGCTGCGAGCATTCTCTCAACAGTATCTCACCAAGCAGTTGTCCGGCCTGTGAGGACACAATCTCAGTGACAGGGACATCTTATGTGGTAGCTATTCCTAGCCTTAGACAATTCTAAGGACTACTGTTTCATCATATATAGCTGAAAAATTCCTTATGCATTGAAATCATACTCTCATTTTGACAAGAAATAGGGGAAAAATGACATGGTGATACTGAGAACATCAACATTTCAAGTACTCATTTAATGCTCACTACATGTCCAAAAGCAGCTAAGCACTTTACAGACATTATCTCAAAAAAATAATACCTTGTTCCATATCTGTGATAGGCAGAAGAATGGCCCCCAAAGATGTCCACATCCTAATACACAGAACTTGCAAGGGAAGATTAAGATTGCTAAACAACTGACTTCAAGATAGGGAGATGAACCTGGATTATTCAGGCGGGCCTACTGTAGTCACAGTGGTCCTCAAAATGAGGAAGAAGGAATCAGAAGAATCAGTGTGAGAGGGATGCAGTGTGAGCCAGACTCAACTGGCCATCACTGGCTTTGGTTTTAAAGTTGGAAGGGGGCCACAGGCAAGGAATTCAAGCAGCCTCTAGAAGCTGGAAATGACAAGGACACTGATTCTTCCCTGGAGCCTCCAAGAGGAATACTTTGGCCGACACCGTGATTTTAGCACAACCATGTGAGACTTCTGATCAGACTTATGGATCAATGAGATAATAAATTTGTGTTGTTTTAAACCACTAAGTGTGCGGTAACTTGTTACAGGTGCAACTACTACAACTACTACTGTAATATCAAAACCCCTTGCAAAAGTCAGTCATCACCCACTTCATATTTTGTCCCCAGGCTAAGTATCCCAGCTCTTACCTGCCAAACCTGGCCGATGCACAAAGTAAGTATAAGGTAATAAGGTTGTTTTGCTTGATTTGGTTAGTTGGTATTAAATGCCAAATCTAATATAGCCAGGATGATTCTTTTCCAAAATGGCCACTTTAAGAATTTTGATATATTCCTCTTCAAAGCTGGCATTATTTGCAAAAAAACAAAAAAAATTGTTATTTTATTGCCAGGCATTTTTGTTGCATTGTGAAACCTCAGAGACCTATTACTCTATCTTAACAATCCTCTTTTCAACTCATTGTGTAAAGAATATTCTACCTTAACAATTCTCTTTTTACCTCAATGCGTAAAGAATTTTGACCGTTTGAAAAATTAAATACACCCTCCACAGATTGACTTTTGAGACCACTGAGACAACTCCAAACAACGTGCTCCAATCCAAGTGTTCTGTAGAGAATTCCCCCAAAGCAGATTCCAAAATGCTTTTAAGCAAGGGCAGTACGATTGAATAAGGGTGGTGCAAACTCTTTGCTACCAAAGGGAGAACCTAATGTATATGGTTGTTGAATGTTTCTTAAAAGCAAAACAGTGAAAACATCAATTTAAATCAAACTTAAATATACTTCTATAGTAGCAATGGAAACATTTGTTTTTCTCTAATGCTTAGAAGGGGAGGGAGACAGTAGAAACCACTTGTCTTCTCCTCTCATACCTCTTCTTCATTCTGTCATGAAGATAAAGATAAAATCTCTATCTCATTCCCCAGCCTCCACCCATGCAAGAAAAAAGAAATGGATCAGTATATTACTTAAACAATCCTGCTGTAATTATATATGGTCTAGGTGTGAATTACTTGGGGCACTAAGAGTCTGGGGAGAGAACTAGAGGACTCTCATTGCCTATATCACAGTTCTGTTTGTGTGGTTTTTTAAAATGTTGATCCCCAAACAGTAACCAGCCTAATAACTCTTGACATTCTATCACTAATAAACTTGGTAATGGATTTCTTCTCTCTCTCAACATTTCATAGGTTTTGCCCAGGCTGCCAATGAAAGTGAAATGTACTCTGTGTTTGCTTCATTTTTTTTTTCCTTATTCCTTTTTAAGTTATAGCCACTGGAGGGGCTTGGTAAGTTTCTCTCTTATCTCACTAAGACATCTGAGGCTGATCCATAGTAACTGAATAATCAATTAATTCTCCTGCAGAGTTCCATTTACATAATGAAAATGCAACGTACTGATATTTTATACAAGTCATTTTTGGTCGTCTAGACTGATAATATATTGTGTATTGATTGAGAGTGAAAGCCTAATGGATCTTCTGTTGTTGAAGTTGCAAAATTACAATTAAAGTAAAATGACAGAAGCAAGCATCTATTGGATTCATATCTATATATCTCTCTTTAATACAGGATTCTAAATGTCTGGACCTGATTAAGGCTTTGCTCTCATTTGAGCAAAAAGGGCATATAACGTGTGGCTGTTCATGTTCTCATGGCTATGGCCAAAATCAATATTGTACTATTTGCAAACATTACCAATTTACAAGGCTAAATTCTGTATCCTCTCCATAACCAGGGCACCCGTAACTTAAATCACACCTTTACTGTTGATGCAGTGGCCTCTTAACCTGAAGAAGGGAAGCAATTGGAGTATAGCTTATATCAAATAAATATAAATTAAGACTTCTGAGGTCTATACAGTCCTATGGGAAAAATAAGACTTGATTCTTGATCCTTGTCCATCTACCTTCATATATTTATGGAATCAGATCATGATCAATGATTTTTATTGCAGCCTTAACACAGAAAGCAGTAGAGTGTTAATGGGTAAGCTCACAGGCTCTGAAGCCAGGCTGTATGAATTCCCACTCCCATCACTTAAGAACTGTGAGGCCCAGCATAACGTACCCGACTTCTTTGAGTCTCAGTTTTCTCATCGATAAACAAATGCAATGTTAATGCTCGCTCCATAGTGTTGTCAGAATTAAAAGAAGCTCATACATGTTAGGTTTCCAGAATAAGGTCTGTCAAGTAGCAAATGCTCAAGAAAGTTATCTATGATTACTAACCAATCTATTTGAAAAAGCATCATGATCCTGGCCCTCTAGATCAGGTACTTTCCATTTAATTGGAGAGAGCTGATGCACACCTAAGAATATAATTCAAAAGAAGAAAGTCGAAGTAAAAACTAGCTATTCATTCAAACATGGATGGTAGAGACTATGGTTTGAATGTGTCCCTCAAAAGGCATGTGTTGGAAACTTAATCCCCAATGCAACAGTGTTGGGAGTTGGGCCTAACAAGAGGTTGATTAGGCCATGACAGCTGTACCTTCATGAATGGGTTAATGCCATTATCAATGGAGTGGACAAGTTCATCCCCTCTTGCTCTCTCTCACTCTGTCTCTCTTGACTTTATGCCATGTAATTCCTTCTGCCATGTTATGACACATCAATAAGGACCTTGCCAGATGCCAGCACCTCAATCTTGGACTATCCAATCCAGAATCATGAGTCAATAAATGTCTGGTCGTTATAGATAACCCAGTCTGTGGTATCTTTTATAGCAGCATAAAACAAACTAAGACAGTAGGATTATGTTTTCTATATTTCTTCTTTCTATTTTTCTTCTTTCCATTTTTCAACACTATGGGATGAGCATTAATATTTTTACAATGGCCATGCATTACTTTTATAATCTTTAAAAAAAATATTTCTACTTTGAAAAGGGAAGGAAACCATTCACCCAGGAAGAAGCAGTATTATCTGAAGTTCAGACATTATGATTCTGTTTTGTTCCTACCACGTTTTATAGTGGTTCTATTCCTGAAATGTGTTATCCATGTTTATTCTCAGACCTCTTTGCATAGAAACTTCTACCAGATTTTGGAATGCCTTCAGAGCAGGATCCCCTTTGACAAATCAGGATTGTCCATCTATTGCACCTTAATTTATATTCGTATATTCTCCGTTTTCCCATGCTGTCTTTTCCCCTCGTTACAAACAAAACCTTACAAGTAGGAAAAAACAAGAAGCGACATTTTTTTTTAATTTCCTTTCTCCATGGGCAAATCCCAGAGAGATCACTGAAGTGGGAGGAGGCTCTATAGCCCTATGGTGATAATAAAGATGTTCTCTTTGCCCTACAATGGGACAAGGCCTCCTTAGAGCTTATTCAGCCCTGAAAACAGAGAATGCAATTGTAAAGCAGATGTGGAATAGCACAGACTAGGAAATGAAAATCAAGTCAATACACAAAATCCAGGAAGTTCAATATAGCAACCAACAGTAAAATAAAAACATCTACCTCTTATAAACTCAGTTTATTCTGTGCGTATACTCAGCTCTGGACTCTGACTTCAAGAAAAATTGTTTTGATGTGTGAAGAAGGAAAAGGAAGCTATATAACATTTGTTTCTTGAGGGTCCATTAATTACCCTTTCTGACTAGAGTGTATGAACTCAGAGCTGAGTTAAAACTAGCATTGGTGGTGGCCAAAATTGCATTCTCAGCCCAAGAAAAGAAATTCTCCCATGAAGATAAGAATTGGCTTAGACTGGGCCATATATTTTTAACACTCAGTAAGAATGCAGATTCTTACAATGCCCAGGGCAAAAATAAATTGGAGCCTCTTATTTGACATTGACTTTATTATTGCTTTTGCACCCTGTTTAATCACCATTAATGTTACTTTATATGAATACGTGGTCTTATTTCTACACATGGTCTTAATTCGCTAGCGTTTCAAATGTCACAGAGCATCTCTAGTCTTAGTATCATGGTATGAAAAACACAATAAACACACAAAATAGACTAACAACTTTTTTTGACCTTGTACCTGGCAATGAACACCAATGACTTTACTAACAGTAAATCTCAATGAATTCCTTGTGAAGAAAGCATATAATTGTGTACAGTGGGAAACTGAGGTACAAAGAAAACCAGTGATAGATTTAGAATTCTGGACCAAGTAGGAAATCTTTAAAGGTCAGGGTCTGGCTCAGGTGCCAGGAGGATGAAGGAACCATGCCAGACGGTCGAGGCTATCTAAAACACACCTTGCATCTGCCCCACAGTGATGCCCAGGGAGGTGGTCCCAAGAGTGGCAATGATGTTTGGTTGAAATTATTTATAGTTCTTATTAGTGCTCAAAGAAGACAGAGTTTTCCAGAGATTTTAAAAAAAAGTTTTCTTGTGCTTATGGAGGTTAAATATAAAAGAACGTTATGTGGGATATTTCCTGCTGCACAGGAATTTGTGAACCAGATCCAAACTAGGGGGCAAAGAGATGCTAAATAACCCACATTCTGAAGAAACCTGTCAACAACTGGGATAAATACCACTCGGGGGATTCTCAAGAGTTAACAACCAACTTAAAGTCAAAAGTTATCAGCCTGGTGAGAAGACATGTGGCTGTTTTCTGCCCCTTGCTGGAGGAGGGGAAGGAAGGGGTTCTTTCCCCTAGCAAAAGACAAGTGAAAAAAGTTCCAGGTATTAGTTATGTCTACAAGAAAGAGGATCAGACAGCTTGATGTCTTGGTAACCGTCTACTCAGGCAGTGGGCTCATTAGATGTGACTTGCTCCTACTTGAACGGAGGGAAAGAGAATTGAAAAGGGAAGGCGCCAGGGTGCAACTCTCTTTTGCTTTCCCCTGGACCAAATAAACTCCAGAGAAAGAAGTCTACCCAAGTCCTCTTGCTAGCACACTACTCAAGCAGCGTGATCGCCAGTGCAGGGGAGCCCAGAAGCTGTGAGATATATCACTGTGCTTAAGAATTGAGGTATTGGAATAAACCGAGCCAAAGACAATTCACTTGCTTCAGAGGAACTCTGCAGGGGGAGCCCCCTTCTCTGTGGGCCCCACCCAAGAGCTCACACATGTCCTTGTACTCCCACCATTAGGATGCCACTTCACAGAGACTCCATACCTGGTGATATGAGCAAGAGGATCAGTGACAACCAGTAGAGAGGTCGCATAAAAAATAGGTTTGCCCTTCCCACACTATTCCCCCTCAAGGCCCGTATACCAGATAAGTTAAGCCTTGCCAAGGAAGAGCAAGGAGGTTTCCCAGAAGCGGGCCACACTCCAAAGTGAGAGAGAAGGTGAAGAAGCTATAGAGCAGATGCCATCCCTCCCTACTTCAGGCCCCTCAAGCCCAAACCTGGCTGATTCTAGGAAGCTGGAGAGGGAAGAAGATAGGGTTTAAATTACTGTGAAATATAAATTTTTAAATTGAATAGGCAGAACTTTTAAAAATCTTAAAAGAGATTTAAAAAACCAAGAGGATTTTCTGAGATAATGGCTTAAAACTAAAAAATTATAAAAATAGCTTGATTGTTGTACCACCAATTAGTTAAAACATCTCAATGATTGGTTATATAGATGATTTTTACATAATGCCTTATGTTGGAACTGGGTCTTAAACACAGACCATTTAACTTCAAACCTTGAATTTGTTCTACCCTATTGAACTGTTTCCTTCCCCCATATCAAATAATTTATCCTGTCTTTTATAAGGAAGGAAATGACAAGAGTAGAAAAAATGTTAGTAAACTTTACAATGCTTTTATTTTCAGAGTCTCTTTAAAATCACCACCTTCTTCAATTTGTTTCTTAACTAACCAGATTTTAAACCATGTACTTGAAGTGACTAGATAAGACTGAAAACAAAAGGGGGTTGGGGTGGAGACACAGTCTATTGTGCCTATCAACTTAATAAATGAAGTTATCCTCATCAGTCAGGTCCAGAGGCCAGCAAGTCCCCGCAGTTTGCTGAGTCAGACCCAGCACATTTAATAAAAGCGATTGAAAAATAATGCTTGATGTTGCTCTAGTTCAGATGAGTAAATTGTGAGGACACCCCATACATTAAGTGGACCCATTCATTTCCATAATGTGATAGGATCATCTCCATTGATTCTGCCATGCTCTGGGGATAGAAACTTGCCTTGGGTCCTTAGGAAAGACTTATAGGGGCTCGGAGGAGTTGACAGGAGGCAATGCACTAAACCCTGTGTCCAAACCCCAACAAGTTTTTCTGCTGACTTGTCTCTGAACTTTCTGATGTTTTTGTTTACATCCATCAGATTGATAGAAGGTACCAAGATTCACTCTCTTTTGTGCATGATATACTTAGGGTACATGTCTTCCATTTCTAAACTTCCCCATAGTTCATTGATCTTAAGGAGTGAGTTTATGCCTACTTGTGAGGTCTAGGATCATCCCAGTATGACTGCCTCAATGAGTGAATTAAAAATGTGTAATCTTCAACATCTCCCCAAGAATATTCTCAGTCACTTAGACTGGACTTAGACTGGAACTTATAATGTGTCACCTGATCCTCTATTGCTGTTTGAATTTGTTACCTATTTTCTGCTCTATGGACACTGAGCTATTTCATATTTTACACTTTTGTTTCTTTGGAATATTGCTAAAGCCTTTTAAGTCATCCTAATTTCATCCAACAACATCCAAGAAATTCTTATTTGTTGAACGTGATAAGCTCTGGAGACATGATTTTTTTTTTTTATTTCAGCATATTATGGGGGTACAGATGTTTAGGTTACGTATGTTGCCCTTGCCCCCCTGGAGACATGATTTGAATGTGATGTAACCCCTGTCCTCAGATAACTTAAAATTTAGCAGAAGAGAGATGAGATAGCAAGATCCTTGGGGGCTCAACTTGAACAAGGAGGTGATTACATAAGTGGCCCCCAGTAGTGATTCTGGAAAGAAAAATTAGGTTGGGTGTCAAGGGAAGCTAAGATCCTTATCATAGAAAGACAATAGTAGATACCAAATTCAAAGCACAAGGCAAAAGCAGAACTGAAATAAAGAGCAATGAATAATATCAGTGACTTTGAGATTTGAAAGCAGAACTAATGAGGTGTTGGATGAGGGGGAAGTGGGCCATGCAGGACTGATTCTGTGAACAACAAGATTCTACAGCTAGATCATGTGATACCTACCTGGACCAGAAGCAGGGACAGAAATGATGACACTAAAAAGCATTTACAGGCTGGTCAGTTTTAGAAGGTTATAATCATTAACTCTTCATATGGACAAATTTTTCACAAAGCTTTAACATTGTGAGTAGCCAGCATTATCTTTAAATAATAATTATCAGAGGGAATATGTTATGTAAGCATAACAGCATCTATTGAATTAGGATATCATTTTGCCACATATTTTGTTATACTTGACAAATTAAGCACTGAATAATATAATTCCAATAAAGCATTTTTTTCATAATTAAGTAAAAATACTATAACATAGGTATTCTTGTTCTCCCAACATATGTCTTATTATAAAGTCTTGTTGGGCAAAGTAGGTTTATATGATACCCTTCCAAAATTTACTTGATATGTTGTACCATGCTTCTAAGGATTATTTCACAATCTATAAAAACTGGTGCATTCCCAAGCCATACTGATAGGCAGAGCTTCCCCATACAGTGCCATGTCTCAGGAGGAATGATCCACATTCTAGACATCATAGATCTACTTATTTATTATGACATCTTTCTGGGAGACATCAGTAATGCAACCTATTCCAACACAATCAGCATGCCTTGAGAAACAGTGCCTGTTTCTAAGTCACTTAAAGGCCATGTGGGTAGTAGGCCTTGTTTATAGAGCTTGATAAGTCACAGCAAGACAAGTCCTCCACTCCCTTCAGCTGACAGCAATGAAGCTTAGCTTTGTTTTGCCTGTGACAGTTAACATTTCTTGATGCTATCGTGGGGGAGGGTGGTGTTTGTTATCCCTATTGTTAATTGACAGCCTGGACTTTGTCCATGAGAAGACTCATCAGCCATATTTATGGATAACATCTAAGTTGTGTGTTTATTAACAGTTAACATTTATTAATCACTTAAAATGTGCCAGATACCATTCAAAACACCTTACGATTATTTTCTCATTATATCCTTGCAATAACTCCATGAAGTTATGCTATTTCCATTTTATAAATGGGGAAACTGAGACCTGGGTGCTTAACTCATCAAGGGTTCATTAATACTAGAAATGGTTTATTAGGGGATATATATTAGTCAAATTGTTCCAAAAGAACAGACCAATAGGATATGTGTATAGAAAGGTTTTTTTTAAATGAGGATTTGGCTCACACAATTATGGAAGCTAAAAAATCTTCTGACAGCTGGAGACCCAAGAAATATGGTGGAGTAATTCAGTCCATATCCAAAGCCTTGAGAATCAGAGAAGCCAATGGTACAAATCCCAGTCCTCCAAGGGTAGGAGAAGACCAATGTCTTTAGCTTAATAATCAGGCACAAGAAGGGATGAATTCTCTCTTCCTCCATCTTTTGATCTATTCTGGCCCTCCAGGGCTTGGATGATGCCCACTCACATTGGGAAGGCCAGTCTGCTTTAACAAGTCTATCTATTCAAATTTTAATCTCATCTGGAAACAGCCTAACAGACACACTCAGAAATAATATTTGGGGACCCATGACCCAGTCAAGCTGACACATAAAATTAACCACAGTAAGATATTTGACTTGAGAACCTATACAAACCCCATGTGGATTGGAATCACCAAGTCAATTGGATCACCATATAGTTGATTCAATTTTATGTTCATTAAACTGATAGATATTGACAGTTACCAGGGTTATCATATAGTAGAAAAATAAGAAGTATGGGTCTACTTACTCAGGGTTTGAATCTCGACTGTGGTGTGTACTCTCAAACTGATTATAATCATAATCATTAAACTGGACCATTTTTAATCATCTGATTCATTACTTTGTATGTTAATAATAATAGCAATGATAAAAAACTATAAACAATGATAAAAACAGTGGCTTTGAATATAACTGATAATATTGTTTTGAGCAACTTCTTCAAATAGTTGCTTTATTCTGTAGAATTTTCCTAGAGTGAAAAAGATTGGCTCTATTATAAAATATTCACAGTAAACAAAATACATCTTATAAATTGGTGACTATAATCTTATGAAACAATATAATACAGTAAGAAAACCATTTAGAATTTATAACTTCATGGAAAAATAAGATATGAAGTCAGACTTGAAATTTCTAGGTATCTTTCTTAGTACTTGAGTGGTTTGTTAATATAATGGACTCCATGATAATTTGGGGTCTCACAGTGTCTTGAATCCTATGAAAATGTGTGGCCCACAGTTGAGCAGATACGGTAAGGTCCGTTATTTCATTTTTAAACGAATTAGAAAGTTTTATGAATGGATATCCATATAAATACATACAAACTCAATATATATTCATTGTGCCCATTCTTCAAGCATACCTTTTGAAATCATGCTTATGGGCTAGTTGATTCTATATTAGATTAATTCATTTTCCAACAAACATTTCCAACAGTCCATCTACTACATGCAAGGCACTAGAGACCAGAAGATGAGAAAGACATGATGTCTGCCTCTGGGACCTTAATCTAGGGAATGATTCAGCACATTATTGCATCAGGAAATAGTGCTGATCAGGTGCACTTGTGAGGAACAAAATTCTGATCCATGCTTTGTCATTCACTTCCTGTTTGACCACAGGTAAACCACATTCTTCACACCTTTAGATTAGTTATTTACAAAATGATGTGCTCGATCCAAAGGACTGTTTTGATTTTGTCCTTTACAGTATTTTGAGAAAGAAAATCAAACACAAAAGCATAATGAAAGAAGTAAAACTGACCTGAAATCCCACTATTAATCATTTTGGTGATATCTTTTCATGGAACTTTTTGCTCATACATGAGAGACACACAGTTTTACATCAATAGTATCATGTCACATATTTATGTTATAGACCCTATTTTTAAAACGGCTTTTTTTGCCTTTATCTTCTTTTTCTCCTTGCTCCATCCCCTAAAATAAACAACATGGACAATTCTCCAACTTTTATTGGGCTTGTATAACAATATACATGCACAATAAAATATACCTATATAAAGGATTTGCATAACATTATAAAATTTGGTATTAAAATTGACCTGTTCTGCTTAAAAATACGTTCTGATACATCCAAGCTATCTGGAATATTTCTACCTTAATCTTTTTGATGACTACATACATGTCATTGTATGGATAAACTAAAATTCTATTTCCCTATTTATGAGCATTTATTCCTTTCCAGTTTTTAGAAATTGAAAACATTGTGTAATAAACATTCTTGTATGTTCTAGTGCTTTTATTTCTGTAAGATAAATTCCCAGACATAGGATTTCGGGATCAAAGAGTAAGCATATTTTTGCTTTTAATGTATATTGTCAGAACTTTTCAAAAATGCTGTAATAATTTATATTTCCACCAGCAATATTTAAGAGTACTCTGTACCTTGCAAGCTAGCCAACTCATTTACATTTTCCCCAATGTTAACGGTACAAAGTTATTTTTAATTTGCATTTCCATGATTGCTAATGAACTTGAGCATCTTTTCCAGTGCTTACTGATGCTTAGATTTGTTCTTCATATTTCCAGATGTCCTCCAGGGTAAACATAAGGTTCCTGAGGTTTCTGGCAGCTACCATGGGAAGAAAGAGAGGGATCAAGATGGCATGGCTTCAGGTCCCCCTACCCATTTTAACTAGAACAGTTTATTCATTTCATTCCTTGTAGGATTTGATTTGTAAAAATTGCTTGGGAACGGCCGGGCGCGGTGGCTCACGCCTATAATCCTAGCACTCTGGGAGGCCGAGGCGGGCGGATCGTTCTGAGCTCAGGAGTTCGAAACCAGCCTGAGCAAGAGCGAGACCCCATCTCTACCAAAAAATGGAAAGAAATTAACTGGACAGCTAAAAATATACGTAGAAAAAATTAGCTGGACATGATGGCGCGTGCCTGTGGTCCCAGCTACTTGGGAAGCTGAGACAGTAGGATTGCTTGAGCCCAGGAGTTTGAGGTTGCTGTGAACTAGACTGACACCACGGCACTCGCCCCAGGCAAGAGAGTGAGATTCTGTTTCAAAAAAAAAAAAAAAAAAATTGCTTGGGAACTACTAGACTAGAGGCTTTCTAATATCCTTTCCCTGAGATTTTATGATGATAAAATAATATTGTTTGCTAATTTTGTTGTTAATATTTCAGCAAAATTTTAAGTTAATTTTCGCCAGAACTCCATCTTACAATCCCTTGTATCAAAGAATTATGTTAGTACAGTAGTTCTTATATGTTAATATAAATACAAATCACCTGGAGAACTTGTTAAAAATGTGGATACTCTGATGCTAATACCAGAGATTGATTCAGAAGGTGATGGGGCAAGGTTTAAGAATATATATTTTTAACAAACACTTCAGAAAATTGTTATACAGATGGCCCCAAGACCATACTTGGAGATACTCTGGTACTTAGCACTTAGTGGATACTCAACAAATGTTTGCTGATTAACAGATTCCCCGAACCTGGCATCAGGCTCTCCTTAAGTCTGTATGCTTTAGTGAAGCTATTTTAGTGAAGCTACATAAGCGTTGGCACTAAAAAGTTTATTTAAAAGTTCCAAGCTGCAGTAAAACTCAGCCTTTGGAGTCCGGCTAAGATCTTCAGAATTGGTAGAAAATCTCCACTTTCTAGGGGCAGATGGCAGGTCAGAGAAAATAAAATCAAGCTCCTCTGGTCTGTCAGGAATCTTCCCAGAGCACCTGTTTTGTGATCCTAGTTTCTTTTCAAAGAACTTCTCACTCTGACCCTATTCCATACCACCCTCACGAACCAGAGGATGGGATTATACAAAGAGAATTCAACTTCTGGGGTGAGAAAGCTAAAATTAATTGCAATAAAACCATCCCAGAGAAAACACCAAAAAAGGGACTCATAAAGATCTCTTTATAAAAGAGAAGTGTATTAAAGAAATAAACTTTCTATCTGATTTGTTGGGGCCTGTTCAATCTTACATTCTTTCCTCTAATCCTATCTGCATCCCAATCACCCTGATTTACTCTGTCACCGGGTGATGGTACAAAGGGAAAGATTGCAGATCTAATTAGCATAATATGGATAAGCAAATGAGGCCTAATCAATTATGGTTCACACTTGCTTTCATCACTCGTGCCAACAGTCGGCAAATTCACTGACAGTTCAAATGTGACATTTTTAGAAGCCATCAGTAAATCAATAACAAGTGACAGTAATTTAGATGCACACTTCGTTCTGCCTCCATTTCTGTCCAGGAGATGCAGCCTCACAACCCAGAGACACCTGAGCTCAGCAGTCAAAGCCTTTCACCACTTAAAGCTTACACGTGGGCCAACTCTGTGCGTCCTGACTCTTGGCAGTGCAGCCATCTGCATGGCTTGCATGAAAGTTATGGTAAGTGTAGTGACTAGAGGTTTTTCTTCAGTTTGTATTAAATTTCTGGAACAAGCCTGATAGCTGTATTTCTGAGGAGGCAATATGGTCTAGTAGTGTATGCCACAGAGCAGCCGACCCAAATTCTCACCCTGATTCTACTACTCACTACATGTATAACTTTGGTGAAAATCACTTACTCTGCATTGCACCTACACCATCTGTTGAACGGGGGTTGGGGAGATGCTAATATATGTACCTTATTTCCCTCACAAGGGCTGGATTGAGGATGAAATGAGATGTCAGTGGTGAACATACTTTTCATAAATATAAGGTCATTGAGTAGAACTACAGGAGAACAGAATTTTAGTTTTCAGAGTAAGGAGAAATGGTCTGTTCTCTTGTCTGACATTTATAGTCATTTTATTTTATTCCTATGGTATTCTTGTCAAAAATCCCAACCTTAATATCAGTCTCATAAAAAGGCAGAACAGGAATTTTAAAGTTCAAATTCAATGCAGTAAAATAAAATCTGAGAAAGACAGAGTTGGAAAGAACCTTAGTCATCACTATCATCATCACTGTCATCATCACCATCATCATCACTGTCATCATCACCAACACCACCTTATATTTCTCTAGTGCTTATAGTTAAGAAAGAGACCTCACACACAGGGTTTATCTCTGGGCTGAATGCTTCAGTAAGACTATTGAACAACTGCAAATCAATCAGATATGGATGAAGATGGAGACTCTGGCACTCCGCTTAAAAATCTTCTTCCATACTTACATTTGCCATTCCACTGCTTTGGGGAAATGTCCACTTACCAGCTCTAAATCCATTTAAGCGAGTGTTATTTCACTCCTATCTATCATTCTTCATTGTCCACAAGGTCATCGTCTTTGAAATTCACATTCACTAGAAATACAACATCCCCTTAGCCCATGTGGTTAGTCTCATTATAATATGCATTTAATAAATCCACATGTCTCCTACAGATCACTGTTCCCCACTTTAAATTTAAATATGTACGAATCAGTCCTTTGATACTTAATTCTAGAATCTGGAAAATAGTTTTAATTCAATTTATTTGAAGACATTTATTGAGCACTGTATCCACTGGCTATTGTTACAAAATTGCTGTGCAACAAATAACTACAAAAACTCAGCAGCCTGGAACAATAAAGCTTTATTTCTCACATGTCTATCATTGTAGCTCAGCTGATCTTGGCTATGTTTGCTCATATCTCTGTGGATGGCCTAGAGGCTCTGTAAGTTTTGGCTGGAATATCTTAGCTGGAGCAACTCTGTTCCACATGTCTCTCATCCTCATCCTCATACAGTGAGAATGACCTTTCTACAGTAATGTCAGAAGTGCAAGGGTGAGGATGCCTGTGACTCAAGCACTTTCCAACTCTCTGCTCCTGTCACATCTCCTAATATGCCTTTGGCCACAGCAAACCACATGGCCAAGCCAAGGGGTGGAGAATTATGTCCTGTCCACAGCAACAGGGCACTGCCAAGTTATAAGGCAAAAAATATGGATATTTGAATGGAAGAATAATTATAACCATTAATGTGAGTGTCTTATATGAAAAAGTCTTGAGTCTATAGGAAATACAAGTATAAATGGGAATAGATTTTTCCATGTAGGATCTTACACCCTGGTAGTGAATATGAGAGTATTTCATATAAGAGAAAAATTATATCTGGTTGTAGAAGGAGGGAAGGCTATAAAGAAGGTGTCATTTGAAATGAATTTCAATGAACAAGTAGGATGTTAACAACCAAAAGGAGAATAGGAAAACATCCTATGTGGTAGGACCCTTTTGAGAGATGGCACACAGAAGGAAAAGAATGGACATTTCCTGAAAGCAATCACAGGCTCTAGATGGCTATAGATGAAACTTGTGAATGGTAGTCGATGACCAATATAGCCGGGAAAGGAGGGTAAGCTCAGGATTTTTAGAGTCTCAACTATATCAATAGATACCTCATTTCTGCCATTACATTGCCTATGACCAAATTCCAAACAAACAAACAATTCAGAGATAAAGGATTTATATTTCTCTCTACCTATCACCAAGAGGCAAGCCTACATGATGCTCTGGGTGTTCCATCAGTTGAACACCTCCCTCAACTTTTTACAGCATCATTTCATCTGAGAACATCTGCATCTGCCTGAAACATATTTTCCCGGGGTAGTACTTGACTTTAAGCTGACTAGAGATATCAAACTTTCTTTCACAGATCCTTTGACATACTTGAACATTATCGAACAAATGTCAGTTATGTCTATCTCTTGAATTGTGTCAATCTGAATTGAAAATGTGCTGACTTTTTTTTTAGCATCATCACTCCCTGTGTTTCTATGCAGCAGCACGATTGGATGTGACTGGAAATATTGGTCACTTCTCCTCCCTAGAATGTTTCAGTTAGTTCTTGCACCCTCATTTCCAGGAGCTAACTCTTTACAGTCATGTAGAATCACACCTGAAAGGTTTGGGGGATAATTACAATTCTTTTGTGACTATAAAGATATAGTTGCTGATAAAATAACAGCTAATTATATCATTAATATAATATAGTTTTGTAAGTGAAATGAGAACTGTATAGGTTTTCTTCAAAAAATATATCTTGTTTCTTACAATATTATACAAATTTTCTAATATGTCTTGGTTGAGGAAAAAGCCCTCTTAAGTACTAATAATTATAATTATACTTCTGAAATATAGGAGATTTTAATTTTTAAGTATTATAGTGACTTCTACCAAGCTACCAAATATTTTAAAGTAGAATCCATGGTATATTCAAAGAATAGTAAATAAGAATAATAAATGCCATTTATTAACTATTTGCTACTGTTCGTGTGCTGAACTAATTGTTTGTATATTATCCTTTGTATGTTATCCTTTTTAATCCTCCTAATTACTTTTAAGCTGGAACTGGTGTCATTCCCATTTTATAGGTTGTAAGACTGAGGCTAGATAATTGCCCAAGATCATCCCTATCCTCATAGAACTTATTTTGTAGTCAATACTATACATTTTCATAATAATAAATGCTTAGTAGCTCACAATTTAGTGGATTATTGTTCTCTCATGTATTAACTATTAGTCTAATCTTCATTACTAAATTATAAGTTTCTTATAGGCTGGAAGTGTATTTTATAATTCTTTTTTAATTTTAGTTTCTCCATAGCATGTAGTTAAGTGATAATAGATTGTGCCTTTTGATATTTACTTTTTAACTGATATTTTTCTTCTATTTTTTGAGTAACACACCATTAGCAAACCCTTGAGAACACCAGTGCAGGGCTATTTTATTATTTAAAGTTGCTGTCATTGCAGGGGCAGCAGGGAAGGCGATCAGTCCAGGTCCCTAGGGTGTCTGCATAACTTTCCCTTCCAGATGTTGTGCTGACTTGAATCATGGGTATCCAATGCCAACATCTAGAAAAAAACTACAAAAGTAGGTTCTCTGGACATTTAGCACTATATTTAAAAATGCCATTGTATGATGTTGAACAAATTCTTTACACCTCTTGTGTTTGTTTCTCTTTGTATTATACTTCATCTAAGGGAACAGATAGGAGGAAGAAATAGGATAATACCTGACTTCTTTAAGTGATATCTTCTTCCTTTTTAACAGATTGCCAAAAGAAGCTGTACCCTTGTTTAACTATTTCGTTCCAGTATTTTGGCAAGTATAATGAGAAACAAAGGATTCCCTTTGATTTAAAAACTATCTTAAAACAATTTCTGATTAGGAAATTAAATAATCACTTCTTTTCTGGTACTTACAAAGATGTTAAAAAGGACCAGTGATGACTTGAATTCCAGAAATATGGTAGACTAAACATCTAGAGATAACATCTCAGTTCAGAAAACCCTTGGGCTGAATGCCAATGCAACACCATATGTCAAATTTGGGAGATGCTGGGAAAGCAGGACTTTGAGGGAAAATTTAAAATAATGCTTATAATAAAAAAAAAAGAAAGAAGATAGACTGCAAATTAACAAGTTATATGTCTAACTTAAGAAGTTGAGAAAGAATACAAACACAGATAACAAGCAAGTAGAACAAAAAGATAAGAGCTGAAACTAATAAAATAGAAAGCAAATATACAATAGGAAGGATCAAAAACCAAAAAGTTGGTTTGTTGTAATGTTTAATAAAGTTGTCAAACCATTTGCAAAACTGGTTACAGGGAAAAAGCATGAGAACGACAGGGGCAGAAAGAGAAGTTCCCAAAACACAGTATTAGGAATAAAAGGGGAACATGACCACATGACCACAGATGCGTCAGAAATTAAACAGATAATAAATATATATTATGACAACTTTATACCAATCGATTGGTCAAATTATTAGAAATTATATTAGAAAAATAGAAAATACCTCCCAAAAAGTCAACTTAGAAAAAAATCTTCTTATATTGAGTCAGCATACGTTCCTTTAATGAAAACAGGTCAAATAGGTTACTAAATATTGAAAGATCTGCAAACTGGCTTCCAAGAGCCTCTATCTTGATCTCCAGCTACCACCTAGGCCACGGTTTCTCCTTTCTCGGGACCACCCCTTAAATCACCCTACAATCCATCAACTGAAGATTAATTCTGGGCACAGCGGGGACTTCTGGATCCTCTTTCAGGGCTATCAGTTGATCCTGACTAGTCCAGCGTCTGATCCAGATAACTAGCAAAACATTCTGTTACTCTTGCCTATACCCATTAGTTAAAATGAATTACCAGTTAACAATCTACTCACAAAAAAACACGAGCTCCAGAAGGTTTTGCAGATGAGTTCTACCAAACATTTAAGAAATTGGTAAATTCATGCCATTTTTCACACATTTCTTCAGACTACAAAAAGAGGGAACCTTGCCTGTGTTGTTCCATAGGACTAATCTAGCTACAAATTCAAAATGAGACAAGCAAATTATAAAGACATGA
>NW_012138303.1:2502583-2529686 GCF_000956105.1 Propithecus coquereli
CTTAAATAAATGGAGAGATATATCTTATTCACTCATGGATACCAGTTCTCCCCAAATTATTCTTCATATGCAATTCAATTCCAAAGAAGATTCTACAGTTTTTTTTTTTTCAAGCTGAGTCTTAATATTTATACCTAAGAACAAAACTTGAAGAGTAGCCAATACATTAACGCAGGAAAAGGGCAAGACCATAATCAATATTTATGATTATGAAGTCTGACAAGACACTGTGGTTTTGGGATAGGAACAGATAAATAGACAAATGCAATAAAATGGAGATCCCACACTGGTAAAAACAATATATGACAGATCTGGCTTTGCAAATCAGTGAATAAAGTAGACTCTATTTATTAAGTAATGTAGAAACAATTAGTTACCATATGGACAAAAGTGAAATTGGATGCCTGTTTCCCATTATTTGCAAGTATCAGTTGCAGCTAGAATTATGACCTAAATGTGAAAAGCAAAACTTAAAACTTTTAAAAGAAAATATAGGAGAAGATCTTTGTGACTTTAAGGTAGAAAAAAAATTGTTAAACTAGACTTAAAATGAAAAATTCATGAAGAAAAAATGAACAGATTCACCTGTATTAAATTAGAATTTACTTTTAACAGAAGACAACAAAGTGGAAAAGGCGAGCCACAAACTAGGAAAAGAAATATTTGCAACACATATAATAAAGGATTTGTGTTCAGGAAAAAAGCAAAACAAACAAAAAACCCACAATTCAAAAGGAAAAAGACAAAATCTCCACAGGAAAATTGGCAAAATTTCCAGAACAGAAAACACCAGCAGTCAATAAACACATGAAAAGATACTAATCTCATTAGTAACCAGAGAAATGTAAATTAAAATCCCAGTGAGATACAACCACGCAAGCAACAAATTCGCAAAAATTAACAAACACCAGAAGTTGGCAAAAATGTGTAATAAGAAGTTTTATACTCTGCTGATTGGAGGACAAATTGGTACAATTTCTTGGAAAATAACTTGGTAATAAATATCCAGGAAAGTTAAAGATGTATAGACCCAGCAATTCTACTCCAGGAGACATCTACAAGAATGTTCAGAAAAGCAATGCTTATAATAGCAAAAGAAATAAACAAAGTGTGTTATATGAAAATCAGGGAATACTATACAGTAAAAGTGAATAAATACAGCTGTATGCAAAAGTTGAGATGAATCTCAAAAGTATAGCACTAAGCAAAACATTTGAAGTTGCAAAATATTAATATATGCAGCATGATTTCATTTATATAAGAATCAAAACAGAAGCAGTAATAATATATTGTTCAGGGAGACATACTCGTGTAAAAGCAACAGCAACAATAAGAATGATTAACACAAAATTCGGATCTTGGTTAATCTAAGCAGTGAGAAAGGGAGTGTGATCTGCCAAAGGCATGTAGAATGCTAAGAGGTACCGGTATTGTTCTATTTTGTATGCAGTCTGATGGGCACACATGAGTTCATTTCAATATTTTTCTTTAAATTCTAAATATATGCTATATACTCTCTTCTCTGTGGATGATGTATTTCATAATAAAAAAATTTTAATATCATGAAAATCCCATGTTGAAAATATTTTAGGAGTCTCCAAAGAAAAACCCTGTGGATTGCATATCAAGGCACAGTAATTCAGTGTAAGGGAATAAGCTCAGAGGCGATGTGCAGAAAATACAACTCATACGAAAGGACCCTATCACACGGGGTGGGCAACCAGGCACAGAAGCGAAATGCAATTTTAGAATACCCTAAATCTTCAAATGAAAAAAAAAAAGACAATAAATATCGGCTTGAGGGGAAATACAAATTTACATTTGAGTGAGACTCTTCTGTACATTGAAACCTCGAGGATGAAAATGTTCGTGGATGTGTCTGTGCTCACTGGGAACACAACTGTGGACTCCTCAGCAGAACTCAGGCAGGGCATCCAGCACTTGCCCTAGAACCAGAACCCTGGGAGACCTGGTCTGGGAGAAAGGAACAGCTGGCAATTAGAGGTCCAGGGGAGTGGGTTAACCCACAGTGGGTAGAAATCAACCAAATAGCTACAAAGACAAAGGCAGGCATGGGGGAGGTGCAGGACAGAGACCAAGAGGGGAAAAGAGTTGACTAAATTAAACCAGACATCCATATAAATTAAGCTTTATTAAAACGGTGCCATGGTTCTGATTCTTTTAATGCTAATTTATTGGTTTGATAGATTCTCATAGCTGAGAAGAGCTCAAGGTACAGAGAGGGAGAATGTTCCTTGTGCTCTGGACAAAGAGTACTGTGAAGCTTCTCCTACTCTCCTCCTCCTTTCTTTTCCTCTACTCCCCTATCTTCAAGGAAAGATCTGCCTGTTTCTTTGCGTGGAACCCCTGCAACCAGGCAGCCTGAGAAGCAAAGACCTGAGTCAGTGGCTTTAGTGATGCAGTGTGACCTACTGATCTGGCTTTTAGGCTTTTCCATTAAGAAAACATTTCTTACTGTCAAATGCAACAGTCTAAAATACATTTTGCTAAAGAGGATGTTTTACCACTGAGGCACTAAAAGCTAAATGGGCCACATTTCTGAAAGATCTATAAAGTTTAGGAGGAATTAAAGAAGAAATATATCAACATTTATGGAAGATTAATGAAAGACTGCAAAATGTAAAATGCAATGTCCTTAAATTAGTCTGGGGAAAGAGAAATAGAACAAAGTGTTGAGAGAACTGGAATGAAATTCAGAAAGGAACCTCTTAGGCTGAACATCAGGGAAATGACAGGCTGGGAGAAATCTGCAAGGATACACGGGCTTTCCCAAGGAAAGGAAAGAAGTGGCCCAGAGGAGACAGCTCATTCCAGGGGGCCACCGTCAGGGCTGGGTGAATGAAATGATCTGTTTTGTACTGTATCTTCCATCGTTAATGTCTCATTCCTGTCAGACCGCACCAACTATCTATCTTATACCAGGACATTTCATCAAAGAAGTGTCATTCCTGGGGTGGGCAAATTGACCTGAGGATAAAATGAAAATTCCAAACTTACACAGTCAAACGGGAGCTCCTTTCCCAAGGGGGCCCTCTTAATGTGACTTGACCGATTCCTAAGTGTTTCTCAAGGAGGTTGAGGAGAGAGTGAAGGGACAGAGGGGCAGGGTAGGGGATAGATTGTTTTGCTTTAAATAAAGATAAATAACATCTTGGATTTTTGATACAGCAAAATAATATTCATAGACCTATAAGATTAGAACCACTGAAAAATGAATGTGGACCTAATGAAAAACAAACCCAGGGCAGTTAAGTTCTACATTCTCTGTTTTATCTATTTGTTTTTTTCCAAGTGAAGAAAAGAATAACATCTTCTAGGATTTGGAAGAGCCAATGAGCAATGTGAAAGTGCCTTGTTAACTGTAAACAGTGAAACTTCATTATAGAGTACTCCTTTTGAGTCCAGACAACATACTCTGAACAACAGTTTACACCATAAGCTTCCTTTCTAAAACACGGTCTGTGAAATACTGATGTTCTCATCCCACCCAAAATGATACCACCACATAACAAGTGAGTGCTTTCTATATGTCAGACAATGTCCTAAACACTTATTCACCTTTACAAAAACCCCATGAAATGAGCATTATTTCTATCTTCCTTTTTCAGAGGAAACACATAAGCTGAAAGAGATTAGCTAGTTTGCTCAACCAGTGAAATTAATAGCAAGGGGATTCCAGCCCAGTCCTGCCCCTCAATAACTGTCTGACCTTGGGAAATGTTCTCATCAAAAGATAATGGCATCCTCGTCTTAGGATTATTAGAGGTGATTAAATGAAATAATATTCATCGAGCACCTGGCACTAAGTAAATAAACAATAAACTTTAATTTTTATTTTAATTAATTATAGGAAAAAAGTGATTTCTAGATTTGGCTCACATCACTGTTACCCATGTAAATTTCGGAAAAATGCAAAGCCCTGAGCTCCACTACAACTCAGTCCTACCAAGTCAGAATCTTTGGGAGCAAGGCCCATGAATTTGCATTTGAAAAAGTTTCCTTCCAGAAATCCAGAAGGAATTCTGTTGCAGTAGGTTCAAAGCCTGGAAATTAGAAACTATTGTTATGGGTACTTGGGCCATAGGACATCAGCAGAAGAGAAACCATGAGTCTCTGGTCTTTGAGAAATGCTTCCTGGGAATGCAAACCAAATCTGCCCCTTTAGAATGCATCGATGCAGACAGGTTGAGTCTGGTCAACAAAGCACGTCCCAGTAACTAGCCACCTGGTCATGATCATGGGCTCTTATCTCACGTGTAAACCAGGCACCATCAGGAGACAAAGATCCAGCCCAGACTGCTTGATTTCCCACGTGTGCTGCAGTTGGATTGGAACTCCTTGGGCTAGGAAAGAAAAGCATTGTGGGAAGAGAGTTGCTATTACCGGATTCAAAGTGTTCGTGATCTTGAAAGCCCATTTCACCTTAAGACTAAGGTCCGGGCAAACTATACAGTCTCTGCTGGCCTCAGTCCCCCATCTAGAAAATGAAAGGCGCCAAATTAAACAATTCTGCGACTCTTCCTGCTCCAGTCTATGAGTTTAAGGCCTATTGATATTGACACTTAGACTAAGTGTGTGTGTGGTGGGGTTGAGGGAGCAGAGGGAGGGCAGATCCCCATCTGAAGCTACTCCCCACGAAGCATCAGAAATGCGAGGAACCCAGGTTCCATTCCTTCAAAACAATTGCCTTTTTCCCTTCCCTGGGATGCCGTTGCTCCTGCCTTTGTTTCTGCTGTGGCTTCCCATCAGGAGCCCCTCCTTTCTGCCACTGAGTGTCGGTCAGCAGGGCCCCCTGGATCATCTCATCCCTACACTCCTGCTACATTTTCTCTCCTATATCTTTATCCTATTTAGAGCTGTGCCATGTTGTGCTTGAAATCTGACCCTCTCTTTTGTTCAGAAAATTAGCAGTGTTTCCCCTGATCCATGTATCCACACCGGTGGTAAATTTGGGACTATTGTCTTCCAGAGTCCTTTGGACCTACTGAGTTTTGGAAATCCATTTATTCTGTATTTGAATATGTGTGTTAGTGAACATTCAAGCATCTCATCTACACAAGCAAAAGAACATCTGTTTTCCTTGCCTAACTAGTATCGATCATAGATTTTTCAGAGGCTTTATTGCTGGGTGCTCCTTGGTTTCTAATCCCAATGTGTATTACAGAGCCACCTCCTGGCAAAAAGAAAGAAAGAAAGAAAGAAGGGAAGCGGTGCTTGTGGGAACAGTGAATAGTGGACTCGGGGGCCTGGGCAGCTCTACACCTTAACCGAGAGTCCCCGAGACTTCAAGGCAGTAGGGGATCCTTCTCAGTGAAGTTTTAGACCTGCTTTTAAATAGCAGCAAATATCACAGTCGTAAGTGAAAAAGGCCTGTTAGGATGGATGATTTGGTTCTTAGTGACATGGGAACTCGGGGAATCACCACTGGCTCTATTCCCCAAGGTCACAGAAACTATATTATTTTTTAACTCCAAATCCAGAAACTGTCACCTGCTGCACTTCTAGGACCAAAATATATTTTTTCACTACTTTGTCCACTCAAAATAGCACACCACTAGCATGCCTGATGCAGAATTGTGAATTGGAGAGACAATTATGCAATTAGCAAAACTAGAAAGGGGAGATATATACCTACTTTTTAAAGAATAACGACGTATATAGGGAGCACTGGACTAGGAGTCCAAACACGTGCACTCTGGGCTTGGCTCTGCCACTGCAGAGATGAGTGAGCTTGGGTGCACCCTCCCTCCTCTGAGCCTTAGTTTTCTTATACTAATGGGTGAGGTATAAAATCTCTAAGGTCCCCTCCATTTTTTAAAGGGTGAATTTATGGGTAGTCAGTCCTCTTCCTCCATTTGTATGCTTTCCCTTGCTTTTCAGTTCACTCAACACACACACACACACACACACACACACACACACACACACAATCCTTCTCAACAGTGCTCAATGGTAACAAAATCTTCCCCTTCATCAAAATGAGGCACAAGAAATTTCTGGCATCCGTACCCCGCATTCTTCTAGGTAGAAGTGAATGGAGGAGATTTTCACTGAATAATGAATTCCTGCTGTGGAATAATAATTAACTTCCCAGGGCACATCGGGTCAACTCCTCCACTCTTTGAGAACTCTTTTGACAACTTAGGATAAATACTAGACGTTTCAGCCAGAAACGGAGCCTTGCGTGGGACATACATTTGGGAAGGCAAGGGTGCTTCAGGATACCCGCTACCACATGCCTGCAGAATATTAGGCCTGAAATTAGGCTCTTATTTCCTGTTTAACTTCTTCCCAGATAAGAGAACTGAGGTCCAGCCAGAGGCGGATTCAGAACGGGAGGCCGTGCTGTCTAACTCCCGAGCTTGCATTTTGCCCGCTCAGGTTATCACTCCACGCCTCTTCCCCTTGGTTGTCCCCCACACGGCGGTCACAGGGGTTCCAGCGACGCTCACACGAGCCGGACGATGTGTCATCACTTGAGCGATGTCTCCCCTTGCCAGGAGCAAAGCAAGGGCACAGCAGAAAGGACACAGATGGAGCAGCCCAGAGAATCAAGTCTTCTTAGTAATAAAACTTTCAACTCTGAGGGCAAGAAAAGTGTCATTTTAAACTTTTAAACTCCCCCTCCATTGTTTTCAGGCGCAGCACCTGACACAGAGCAGATGCGATGAACACAAGCTGATGGAGCAAAGTAGGAATGGCAGCTTCGTGCTGTCCCTGAGGGGCAACATATAGCGAAACCGACTCCTTACTTTCTCCAAAAGGATAGTGGGAGCTAGAGCAGAGTTTCCTTGACCATCATATATTAAAGTGACTCAGTCCTCCTCATGTCCTTATTTCCCAACTTACCCCCTGTGACAGCGTCACCACTCCTTTCCGATTATCCCCAACTCCTCTGCCTCCCGCTGCCTCTGCTGTAAGTACCTGGTGCGTTGCACCTGCACCTAAGCAGCTGGATGCAGCTGGAGGGAAACACGTAAACACACACACACACACACACACACACACACACACACACACGTGTGCTTCTCTTTAATTTAGCATCATCAATTTGGGCTCACAACACTGTCAGACTATTCTGCCGGTACCCAAGTAAATTCACTTGTTCCTTTTCTAAAAGGATTATTTCAGCCCTCTTTTCTCCAACGCCCTTTCTGTTCCAACCCCTATTTTCAGCATACAACTACATCTTTCCTTCTAGGGAACCTGGACACAAACAGATGATTACTACCCATCCCCCACTAACCAACGCGTCAGCCCACCTGTCCACACTCTCCCAGGATCCGCCTTCTTCCCCCGACCACAGGCGACTGTCCCTGCTCTACATCTTGCAGTCCACTCTCTCCCCCTTATTCAAATACTTCCCCCACTCTGAAAATAGCTCCATTTGCTCTTGCACCACCCATTTTTTCCTCTCTACTGGATCATTACCATCAAGACACAAACCTTAACTTCATGCAAAAATACCATCTTTCTGAGGAAAGACAAAAACAAAACTAAACAAAAGAAACTCTCCTCGAGCCTGATTCCCTAACAGCTGTCATCTCATTTCTTTGTTCCCATTCATAGCAAAATGCCTCCAAAGAGTTGTGTGTAGTCACTGCCTCTACTTCCTCCCATTCCATTCCTTCCTCAAACCACTTCCACTGGGCTTTGGCCCCCATCTCTGAACTCCGAAACAGAGCTGGTTACAGTCACTGATAACTTCCATCTTGCCAGAATCCGATAGGCAGCTCACCGTGCTCATCTCATTTAAATTCTGCCCAGCATTTGACTCAGTCGATCACACCCTCCTTCTTGTAACACCGTCTTCTCTAGGCACCCAGGATACGGCTTTCACTCAACTGTCTCACTGCCTTCTCTTCAATCCCTTAACCAGTATCTTTTTCTCTGCAACATCTTTAAATATTGTAGCACTCCAAGGATCTGTCCTTGGTCATCTATTGCTCTTTCTCCTCAGATGGTCTTTCTAAGTGCTGTGAATACTATTTATATGTTCAGGACTCCCAAAACTATGCCTCCAGCCTGTCTTCTCCACTGAAGTTGTAAATCCAAGTGCTTATTTAGCATCTCACTTTGAATGACTAATAGGTATCTCAGGCCAAAACAGAGCTCGTTTTCCTTTCACCCTGATTCTAGAAGTCTGCACCTCAGACTTCCCCACCATAGTAGGCGACATCATCCACTCGGTTAGGCACAAAGCCAGATTATCCTCGGTTGCTCTTTTTCCTTCATGCTCCATGTTTGCTACTTCAGTATGCCACGTCAAAAACATTTCCAGAATATATCCAGTACCCAGCCACTTCCTACCACTTTCCTTGTAACAACTTTATTCCAGAGTGAGTGAGTGAATGAGTAATGCGATGGTACCTACAGAGAAGAGGGTGTTAGGTATAAAATTTTTCACTGTTCCTGTGGTGCACTGTCAGATCAGCATGAAGAGGGAGTTTATGAGATGTGGGCTCTGATACCTACTCACATCCTGGAAGAGGGGTCATGCTGCTGCCATAATTCATCGGGTCTTTGGCTGAAAGCAAATTAAAAATTGAGCCCAGGTGGGTTTACAAAGAAGTTTTTCAGAATTTTAGAACCCTGTTCTATTTAACCCTCTCTGTTTTTATGTACTACAGATATCTGGCTTCTTACAGGGATTAACTTCCTTTCCTGGCATTTAGCTAAGACAGCATTGTGACATTTCTGCTTTCGGACAACTCGAAGTTACAGGGAGTAGATTTATCCTCCCCCTTTAAACAACAACAAAAAAATAACACACAAAATACATGAAACAACAATTTTCAAAATATTGGATATCATGCAACAAGAGACAAGAAGTAAACAGAGTGTGCCCTGTGATCATGCCTGCCTGCTGATAAGGAATCCTAGTGACCTTTTCCAATAACAATAACCAACATTTACATGGAATTTACTATGTGCCTAGCACTGCTCTATGTACTTTATATATATATTAGCTCAATAAACCCTCGGAGCAACCATTTGAGGTAGGTATACTATTATTGTCCTCATTTTCCAGAAGAGAAAACCAAGACAAAAGTGTTTTAAAGTTTACTCAAAGTTACATGGTTATTACATGATAGAACTAGGCTTGCAGCTGGACAGTCCACATCCAGACTTTGTGCTCATAACTGCCACCCTAAAAACCTACTTCAGTAAGATTTCTTAAGTGTGTGGCAGGGGTTGGGGGTGGGCAGAGCTGAGAAGGGTGTTGGGAGGAAATGGGGGGAGGCAGAATTTTCAAGCCTGAGGCAATGTGAATAATTCAGAATATGGATTGACAACTAGCTCACAGGGAAGAAGGCCATGTGAGGACAGAGGCAGGGATTGAAGTTATGCTGCCCCAAGCTAAGCAATGCTAGGAGCTACCAGGCACTGAAAAAGGTAAGGAAGAACTCATCCCTAGAGCCTTCCGGGGGAGTGTGATCCGTTTGATTTTAGACTTTTAGCCCCCAGAACTGGGAGAGAATAAATTTCTGTTTGTGATAATTACTGAATTTGTGGTAATTTGTTACAGCAATGCTAGAAAACTAATATACATTTTGGTTTTCAATGCCTGAAGCTTAATCCACTTTGCCTGAAGGCTTTTCAAGCCATCTATCTCTGACTGACCCAGAATGGACCACATTGTCTGCCACTGTGGTTTTCTGTATTGAAAAGCTATGCAGCATCATGTGGACCTGCACAGTCAGTGAGTTTTTGGAGCTTTGTACAGAGGCCAGAGGAACAACATAATCTTGTGAACAAGAGCTTTGACATGGCTAACAATTGACCTTGGTGATTGGATTGGGTCGTTTTACAGTTGGCTCATTTCTTTGTATCATCATCAGGACTACATTCTAAAGTATGAAAAGAATATAAAACTCCTTGATTCCTCTTATTCTCCTTCCAAGGAGCAGAGCCTTTCTCAATTCTATGATCTTTATTTAATACCTGACTTCAATATCTATGTTTTAATTCAATAATTTGCAGCATAGCCAATTTCACTCTGACTTCTGATCAAGATAGCATTGTGAGAATTATTTTTATAGACAAGTTGGAATAACAGAGACTGGATTTACACTCCCCTTGAAACAAATAAAATACTGTACACAATATATGAACATATATGATACAACAATGGAAAAAGAAACCTCAGAGACAGGAATGAAATAAATTAAACCCTATGATTTCCCCAGATTATTGCCCAGAAAAAGTATCCACACCAAAGCCCAGGGAGAGGGAATCTAGATAGATTTGGCAGTCTCTCTGAGTTGAGAAAATGGAGCTGGAAGTACAGTTAGGCTGAGACAGCTATAATTCTCAGTACAGAGTACTAAAGAAGAGAGACCTATTCAGGGACAGAACACCTGCAATCTGCAGAGTCTCTTTTAAATGCTTAGCTTAGTAGTGATCACCAGCTGTATTTGAGGAAAGTAGCAGGGACCAGGGAAATAACCACCTGAAAAGATTAGAGGGAACAATTACTTAACTTTACACAGGGCCAGGTATAATGTCTGCTACTACCAGCCAGAACAGAAAACCTCATAGTTGATGGGCTATTGTTTAGAGTACTCAGAAGGATCTGCCGCTATAATGGGACAAAATTAGACTTAGACTACTTTGATCCCATCTAAGAAATCTTAAAAGCAAGATCCAAAGTTATTAAACGATTCCCCACTAATGTAACCTCTTTGCAACCCAAAATTCAAGAATACTTCTAGGAATACAAAAACACACATCACAAAAAAGGTAACATTCAAAATGTCTGGCATACAATCAAAAATTACATGACATGTAAAGAATCAGGGAAATATGACCCATAATAAAGAGAAAATCATCCATCTAAACTGACCAAGAAATGACACAGATTATATAATAAATAGACAAGTCATTAAAACAATTATTATAACTGTTTGCATATGTTCAAGAAACTAGAGGAAAGATTGAATTTTAAGTTAACACATGGAATATTGTAAAAAGAAAAAGATACAAATTAAACTTTCAGAGACAAAACTACAATATCTGAAATGGAAATTAATTGGGTGAAATTTACATATTGCAGAAGGAAAGACTAAAGAACTTGGATATATAGCAATAGAAACTTTCCAAAATGAAATTCAGAGAGAAAACAGAATGGTAAAGAGATGAACAGAAGACTTCTGTTTCCAGACAAAATGAAATAAAAGGAACTGGATTTATTCTTCCATCTGAAACAACCAAAGGGGGAAAAAAGACAAAATATTTGAAACAAGGAATAATGATCTAAAATTTTCTAAATTTAATGAAAGGCATAAACCCAAAGATGAGAAAAGCTCAATAAATCTGAACAACAATAAAAATGAAGAAAACTACTATACCAAGTTACATCATACTCGAATTATTTAATACAGTTGATGAAGAGAAAATCTTAAAAGTGGGCAGAGAAAATTACATGGTACACGTCAATTCTTTCAATATCTATGTATAACTCAACATAATCCCAATCAAAACCCTAGCAGGATTTTTTAGGGAAATGGATAAGTTGATTTTTTTTTCATAAAAGCCAGTCAAATTTAGCAGTGAGAGTTGTATACTGGATAAGTTGATTTTGAAATGCATCTAGAAATGCAAAGACGCACCATCTGGAGGACGGACACACTTGAAGTTCTGACTCAGCTGGGGCAAAGGCAATATATGTAACCTAAACATTTTTATCCCCATAATATGCTGAAATAAAAAAAATGAAATAAAAAAAAGAATATTTCAAATAACTATGAAAAAAAGAATAAAATTAGAGAACTCATATGACCTTAATTCAATATTTATTATATAATAAAATCACATTAATCAAGACAATGTGGTATTGGTGTTAATACAGACAAATAAATGTAATACACTAGAGATTACAGAAATATGCCCACCCATATATGGTCAATTGACCATATATGGTGCAAAGGCAATTCAGTTTAGAATAGATAGTATTTCCAACAAATGGTGCTATAACAATTGGATATCCACATACAAAAAAGCAAACTTCAATCTTTATTTTGTGCTATGTTCAAAAATTAATTCAAGATGGATCATATGCCTAAAGGTATTGCTTAGAATTATGAAACTCCTGGAAGAAAACACAGAAGAAAGTTTTTGTAACCTTGCGTCAGGCAAATATTTCTTTGATACGACACCAAGAGCACAATTCAGAACAAAAAAATTAATCAATTCAACTTCATCACAAATTAAAACATCTGTTCTTTGAAAGACAATGTTAAAAAAATAAAAAGACAAAACTCCACTGGAAGAAATATTTTCAAAGTTTTTATCTATCTGATAAAGAACTAGTATGCAGAATACATAAAGAAATTTTTAAATGTCATTCATTTAAAACAAAAAAACAATAATATAATTGATAAAATATTTGAACAGCCACTTCACCAAAGAAGATACATGGATGGTGAATTAGCACATGAAAATATATTCAACAACATCAGTGATTAGAGAACTGCAAATAAAAAACACAATAAGATATCATCTCAAACCCATTAGAATGGCTAAAATTAAAAACACTGATCATTTCATGTGTTTGCAAAGATGTGGAAAAACTAGAACCCTCATACAGTGTTATGGGAATGTAAAATGATATAACTGCTTTGGAAAACTGGCAATTTCTGAAAAAGTTAAATATACGTCATCTGGGAGCTCCTGTATTTAGGATTGTTATGTCTTCTTGTTGAATTGTTCCCTTTACCATTATACAATAACATCTTGGTCTTTTTTTAATGTTTTTTGGCTTAAAGTCAATTTTATCTGATATGAGAATGGCTATACCTTTTTTTTTCCATCCTTTCATGCTCAATCTGTGTGCATCCTTGTGGTTTAGATGTGTTTCCTGGAGACAGAAGATAATTGGGTTGTGTTTTTTCATCCATTCAGCTAACCTATGTCTTTTGAGAGGAGCATTCAGTCCATTAATGTTAATTGATAGCATTGACATATGAGATGTTGGTCTGTTCCTCCTGTTAGGTAGTCCCTTATTGCCTTATTTTACATTTATACTGGTGGAAATCTGTTGTGCTGATTTGTGTATAGTGCTGTTCTGAGTATTTCATACAGAGCAGGTCTAGTCATGACAAATTCCCTCAGTGTTTGCTTGTCTGGAAAAGGCTTAAATTTTCCATCTACTATGAAACTTAGTTTTGTGGGATCCAAAAGTCTATGCTGGCAGTTGTTCTATTTAAGTCAATTGAAGATGGGGTCCTGATCCCTTCTGGCTTGTAAGGTTCTCAGTGAGAAGTCTACAGTTAGCCTGATGGGTTTTCCTTTCTAGGTTATTCAATGCTTTCATCTTGCTGGTTATAGAATTTTCTCCTTCATTTCAACTTTGGCCAGATTGGGTACTATGTGTCTTGGAGATGACCTATTTGCTATAAATCTTCCCGGTGTTCAATGTCCATCTTGTATCTGTATGTCTGAATTTCTGGCAATACCAGGGAAGTTTTCCTCAATAATTTCCTCAAATGGGTTTTTCATGCTTTTAGCTCTTTCTTTTTCTCCCTCAGGGATACCTATAATTCAAATGTTACTCCATTTCATACAGTCCCATATCTCTCTGAGAGATTGCTCTAAAGTTTTTATACCTTTCTCTGTCTCTTTGAATGACTGGGTTATCTTGAGAGCCTTGTCTTCAAGCTCTGAGATTCTTTCTTCTCCTTGGTTTAGCTTGTTGCTAAAGCTTTCTTCTGTGTTTTGAAATTCCCTAAATGACTCTTTCATTTCTTTAAGTTTTATTATATCCTTTCTTCTGTTGTCTAGTTCTCTAGTGACTTTTTCATTTTTTTCATTAATTTCTTGAAAATTTTGTTGGTTTTCAACTTTCTCTTCAATTCCATTCATCTTGTCATTCATATTCTGAATTTCATTTCTGTCATTTTGGCAATTTCCTTGTGGGTGGAGTCCACTACCATAGCTCCATTATGTTCCCTGGGGGGTATGGAACTATTTTTTCATGTTGTCAGGGTTCTTTTGCTGGTTTCTTCTCATCTGGCTCCTCTTCTTTCAGCTCTGGGTTAGTAGGATTGCAGGGCATCTGCTCTCCTTTGCTGGGGATTCTCTCAAACCAAGTCCAGGAGTGACAACTACTCAGGCTGGGAGTCCTGAGTGAAGTGTTGGACCTCAGGGAGGTTCCCTGTGGTAGTGATAGGAACTCAGTAGTGGGGTTTTGGGGGCCAGGCACAACTCTGGAGTCTCAGGGGTGGCGTTACAGGCCTGGTGGAGACCCAGTAGGTAGAGGGGCAGAGCCTCTGACTCAGGCACAGTGAGAACTTCTGAGCTGGGTTTGGGGATTTCAGGGTCAGAGCCACCCATATGTGGGGCTGTTCCACCAATGCGGGGACTGCTGATGCCCAGCTGCGCAGGCAGGGGTTGGTCTCAGAGGCCCAGTGTCTGTGTAGGTGAGCCAGAGCTGCTGGTCAGCCACAGTTCTCCCCCCACACCTAGGACCCACTGAAGCAGTAGCCCCAGGCTTCCCAAGTGGTGCCCATGGCATCTGAGGCTCCTACTCTATTTGTCCCAATGCCAGGGAGGAGGAACACTTGGCCCAAGATGGTGGGTGATGCTTGTAAGAATCAGTTTGATTGAGTTGGTAGATGCTGTAATGAGCTATAGAGTTGTCCTCTCTGTCAGTGATTGATGCTTGCAGGAGAGAGTCAATGCAGAGATGTTCTTTTGTGACTGTGATAGGCTCTAGTCCCTCAAGGGCAGCATGCGACAGCCCCACATTTTGGGAGGAGCCCTGTACCTCCCAGGGGGTTGCTTGATCTCCACCACAGCAGAGGTGGGTAGAGGAGCAAGGCAGGGTGTGTTTAGGTTATGCAGGTCTGGAAGGCTTTGCAAAGCCTCGGCAGGGCTCGGAGGTTGTTTTAACAGCTGGTAGGGTGCGCCACTGGGAGGAGAGTTAGGGCTGGTTCTCTAAACCAGGAAGGCTGATTTTGAGGAAGGGGCCACAATTTTCAGATAGCCCAGGAGACTGAACACACCATTCTTGGTTGCTATGGAGCCATGGGCTGAGATCTTTCCCTCTGGGGGACACTCCCTAGTTTGATGGTGCAGCTTTGAGCCCCAGCAGGTCTCCAAGGTTGCTTTCCCAACTGCTAAGGAAAGCCACTGGGAGCAGGGTTGAGGCAGGCTCTCCAGACCAGGAAGGCTGCTCATAAAGAAGGAGCTGCAATTCCCCAACAGCCCAGGCACCTGGACGCACCATGCTTGGTTGCTGTGGTGCTGCAGGCTGGGATCTTCCCTGCTGAATAACCTGTCCTAGTTCAACACTGCAGCTTTCCTGTGGTGGGGATGGGTGCTTTCCCAGATCACAGTGTCTCAGACCCCCACAGTATTCTTCTGTCAGTTCTGCCCATGTGGGCTCCCTCACCTCCTGAGTTCAGCTCCCAAACCTCCCCTTTGTCTCCCAGCAACCCACTTGTGTTCTGGGGGCACAGGATCTGGCCTGCATGTCTCACCTGCTGGTGTGCATCTCCAAGAAACACCAGCGGGCAGGGAGCTCCCAGATCAGGCTCCCTGGGTCCACTGCAGGTCCTCACAGGGAAAAATATGGGCCCCACCCTCTGTGGGAGCCTCAGACTGGAGGATGAGCCAGCTGGGGACAGGTGGCCACTAGCCAAATTCTGGATTCAAACTGCTCTCCAGGTTGCAGTGGGTGGAAGAGGGGTGGGGAAGCATAAGAGTCTGAATGGAAGAAAGCTATCTCTCTGGTCTCTTGGGTCACTCTCCTTGGAGGGGAACTCCACATGAAATGTCCAAGCTCTGGGATCATACAAGTTCTCCCCACTATTCTATGGTTGCCGCAGTGTTTGGGCTTGCAGGAATGGAAAAGCTTCCGAGTAACTTGGTAGCGCTCTGATCACCGAAGGAGTGTGGCAGAGAGAAAGAGATTTTCCTTACCCCTTCACTGGGCTCCAAGCCTCTCTGGGTTTGATCCTCACCCATATTTTTTTTTTTTTTCTTTACTGTCTTCCTTCTCTGCTTTGCAATGTTCCTCAGTGAGGTCCATGGCAGGCTCTGGCACTTCTCTTTATGACCTACACATGAGCTGCGTGCCTCCCCCTTCTCCCTTATCTTAAACCCTTCCTTCCCTCTGGGACGGTCAGGCAAATGATGTGTCTAGTCAGCCATCTTGCCCCTCCCTTCTAGTTATCCTATCTTTAAAATGTGGTTAATCTTATGCAACTGTACCCACCTCACCCCAGAGATTATGGTCGGATGTTTGTAAAGTGATCTGAGATGTGTTAATGAAAACTGTGCTGCAGAGATAAAAGAAATAATGGCATATACCACAGAAAAAAGATTAACCCAAATGGCTTAATGGCCATTAGCAACTAACATTTTATAGTCTATTAAATTGATAAATCTTCTTTAAATGTACTTTACCCAAGAGAAAATGATAAACATTAATAATCTTTTAATAGGAGGTAAATAAGAAAAGCCATGGGAGCTAGAGTTTTCTTTTCATCCAACCTTTAATATTTCACCTTAATCTTTTATTTATTGTCCATTTTGCTTCAAGTCTGTCCTTTTGTGAAGACAATGGTATAAGGTTTTGTGAAGTTTTGTGAGACAGTGTAAGTCTGTGTATTAGGCAGGAGAAGCATTATTTTTCTCATTTTATTGATATTTGTCTATAGAATTGTGGCTTATATTTCTATCTCTCTCAAGAGCAAATAAAAATTGAATTTGGCAGGGCATACCATCTCCCCTCTGTGGACCTCTGTTTTTCATCTGTGCTGTGAAGAAGTTGGATTCAGTGTTCTTTCCAATTATAGCATGGCATGCTTCTCTATTTATTATTCACACTGTATGTGTCTTAAGTTATATTTAAGGAAAATTTTTCTGAAGGTAGCAATCTATAGAGAGGGAAATAGGTCACCAAAAAAGGATGTAAACATTTCTGTTTAATAATAGAATAGACTCCCCTCTCTGTAGAATGGCATAAAAGTGGTCCATCCAAACTACAGGCAGGACAAGGGGATGGGGGAAATAGCAGGAGTGACCTGAATGAGCTCTGCAAATTCACTCTGGCTTGCTAATGTTCTGTGTCTGTACACAATAAGTATTCAATAAATGTTTGTCAAGTAAATAAAGCCCACGTGCACTTCATGCGCCTCTGGTTCTCAAAGCACTTTCTCATGCATTATCTTATCTGACCCTGCAATATCCTTGCAAAGTGGCTGGAGCAGGTATTCTTAACCCCGTTTTCCAGACCCAAGAAACTGAGCCTCAGAGCATTTGAGTGATTATGCCCAGGTCACAAAGCTAGTAAATGGCAGAGCCAGGTCTCAAATCGAGGGCTTCTAACTCTAAATCCTGTGTTTTTCCATGGCATTATGCAAGCCTCGTAATTCTAAGATACAGTCCTAAAATAACACAAAAGACTCAGCCAGCCTCCTTTTTATTCCCTTGACCTCATTAAAGCTTTAAATGGAACTTGTCCTCACAAACTTAGGGTGCAACATCAAATCTGTCTGAGTTTCCAGGGCACGTAGCAACAGCTTGCTTTAATCTAATAATTGGCTGAAGTAGAACCACAGAAAGGACATAAAAAAGGCAAATTGTTATTTTTCAAAACCAAGCCATTCCCTGCCTAAAAGGTTCACAGCTTTTTCCTTTTCCAAGAAAATATTTATCCCCCTTAAAAGATTTCTTCCCGTTAACAATATTTTTACAGCCTTTGTGATACTTTTACAGCATTTTAGATGCAATCTAAATACTATATATTTCAAGAATGGAACCATTACATTAAGAACGCTGCATATGTTTAAAAGTGTCTTTTATGAGGTTTATTAAAAGAAGCCATAAATTTCTGAGAAAGGTTTAAGCCATATTACATTGATCTTACTTCTCATTTAAACAAAATGTAAACTTTAAGTAAAACCTTGATGTAGAACGTAAACTCGCTCATATACCCTGAGCTTACTCATTCGCATGTGCCACCTTTAAAATATTAAATCATCTGTGAAGCACTCCATTTCTTTGAGTGTTTTCCAATCACAACAAATAGCTTTCTGGTGATTGCTTGTACCTGTTGAATTTCTTGGATTCATTCAGAGTGAAGAATGGGTGGTGCCAGCTGGATACAGAGCAGAGTTTTAAAATCATACTCAGCCCTGCATGCCAAAGGCAACCTGCAGCCCAGCTTAGCTCTTGAGGTGCCCTCTCCAAAAACGAACTCGTACACAAAAGGCAGGCACTATTGCCCCCATTTTATAGATGGAAACACTGAGACACAGAGAAGGGTTGAGCACTTTTCCAAAGTCACACATTTCATAAGAAATAGAGCCAGCATGTGAACTCCAGATGGCTGAAGCCCCAGCTCTGCTCCAGACCGTGATACTATCCTGCCTTCTTTATAGGATTATGAGGATTAGATGAGGTAATACACAGAAAGCATTTAACGCAGTGCTTGACAGACAGCACTCAACAAGATTAGCAGTTATTAACAACACCGTTATTACTAGCTAGTGCATGTTGAGGCCGACAGTTTTTTTACCAAGGCCCTACTTCACAAGGGCCTAAGCGAATTGTGCAGCATGCCCAAAACTACCCTCTGTGATGTTGTGATATAAGAAATAAACATTCTATTTTCATCTCCAGTTCCTGGCACAGAGCTCCTAAAGCCCTTGGACTTTCTGAGTGATAGGGGTGAGTGGAGCATCTTTTGTTTTTCATCATAAGCCCCTTTCAACCATACCTGCCTTTACGTTATGAGATAACTGGTGGCTGGAAGCCTCAGATAGCTTCAGGATGAGAGCTAGTTGCCAGAGGAATCAATCAGAGGACTAGAGTGTTGGAAATTTCAGCCCCATCCCCTGACCTTGGGGAGAGGGTCTAGAGATTGAGTTAATCACTTATGGCCAGTCATTTAATCAATCATGCCTACGCAATGGAACCTCCATAAAAACCCTAAACAACAGGGTTTAGAGAAGTCCTGGATTGGCAAACCCATCCGTGTGCTGGGAGGGTGGCATATCCCCGAACTCCACGGGGACAGATGCCCCTGTGCATGGGACCCTTCTGGACATCACCCCACGTACCTCTTCATCTGGCTGTTCATTTGTATCCTTCAAAATATCATTTGTAATAAACCAATAGACATAGCAAAATGTTTCTCTGGGTTCTGTGAGCCATTATAGCAAATCATTGAAACTGAGACGGGAGTCACTCGAACTCCTTGGTTTGTAGCCGAGGCGCACAGAAGCCTGGTAACCTGGGAACCACTGCTTGCAATTGGCATCTGAGGTACGAGAGCAGTCTTGTGAGACTGAGCCCTTAACCTGTGGGGTCTCCAATAACTTCAGGCAGTTAGCGTCAGGATTGAATTAAACGGTAGGACACCCAGTTGATACCAGCAGAAAAGTGTTTGATGCGGAGGAAGCCCCTCCCCACATTTGGTGGCAGAAGTATTGTAAGTAGAGGAACAGGGATTTCCTTTACCCCCTAAGCCCAGGCTCTTATGAAATGAAGTTAGCACTGATTGCCTAGCAAAGAAACAGAAGTTACAGAACCAATTGACTATATAGGAAAGAAAGGTGATTCCAACTCTGCAGTATTTTAAGATTCTATTTTTAAGAGCTTCAGGCCTTTTTAGTACCACTGTACGGTCTCCTTGCATTAGAAGGTGGCATCTAATCTCTCTACTCATTCTGGAATGTTCTCCTCTTGCTTTTCCACGTGATAAACTCCTATTCAGCCTTCAATACAAAGGTCAAGTGTCATCCTCTCAATTTCTTCTTCTTTGCAAATGTTGTTGACCTTCTTAAATAATACTTAAAAGGTTCCATTATACTTATATGCTCACATATCTGTCTCTCCCACCGAAGACTCTAGAATGTAAACTGCTTAAAGAAAGGGACCACACACCTCCATAGCCTTTCACCTAACACAAAGCCTGGCCCAAAGAGATTTTCCATAAAAATATAACAAGTACATGAGTGCCTGATTACCCCTGTGGTCTTAGCCTTCCCATTCTACCTCAAGGGATGGTCATGTCAAAATCAAGAGCAAGAAAGAAATCATCCCCTTGATGAATGTTGTGCCTAAGCTGAGATCTATAGAGGTCATGGGGCAAAATCTCAACTACCGAACTTTGACCTTTCCCAGTCCATTAAAAATAAAGCTGTAGGCCTAAACTCAATTGTCATAAAGCCAGCCCCGGTGAAGATACCTCCTGCTACCTCACAAAGTTCTTTCTTATGCCACCATGTCCCCATCTTAGCTCCTTTTAAAGTTAAGCCTTGGTGGCATCTGTCAATCATTATTTACATGCCTTCTCAGAATGGCTTGAAAATCTTAGAAATGAGTAGGTCCTCTCTTACAGGCCTGAGCTAAGGGAATCAAATCCAAGTTTTCTAGAAAGCAGGGGAAACATGCCTTCCACCAGAGAGCCAATATGGAGAAAGTTTAAAACTTCCAAGTATAAACAGATGATCATCACCCATTACTCCATTTATTTCACAATTCACTAACCCTCTGCTATATGTTGTATTTTGAGAAGAAAGCCAAAATGTGCCAATTTTCTGGAGGATTGTTAAATGACCAACCTGAATTTGGATATTATCTCACCTAACTTGCTATGTCATAGTGACATCTACTGGGGAACATTGCCACTTCGGGGTTTTGTTTTTATACTGTACTGGGTATCTTTAAAATTTTAACTCATTTGATCTTTGTAAAAACCCTATGAGGGGTTAACATTGTGATCTGCATTTGTTAGATAAGGAAACTGAGACGCAGAGCAATTAAATGACTGGCCTAATGTCACATAGCTAACATGTAGCAGCGCTGGGATTTGAACCCAGAACAGAGCGACTCCAGAGTCTGTGCTCTTAACCACTAAGACCAGCAGCCTCTTCTACCATTCACTGCACTTCGAATATATCCATTATACAGCATTTTGCCTACTGCTTTGAAATTATGTATTTATATGCCTGATTCCCCAATAAACCCTGTCCTTCTTAGGGCAGTGCTTGTGTTTCATTTTCCTATTTGTAATGCCAGTATGTAGCACAGTTCCTGAGACATAATAGGTGCTTAATAAATATTTCTTGACTAAGTATTGCATAAATAAATGAATGAGCAAAAGCCTGCCTTAGTGCTTGGGAGCAGATACAGAGTGGGGAGAGGAGTAACGGTCAGGAAGGAATAGCTGCTCTTTTGGATCCATCATACTTTACAATATGGTTTGCAGAAATGCACATAAATGAGAGTAGGGTGTCTGTAATTCAAGTTTGCTAATTCTTGAGCTCTTTAGAGGCTTCTCATAGCTTTCAGAATTGAGTCCACATTTCTTAGCCTGAAATAGAAGACCCTCCGGGATCTGGCTCCTACCTTTGTCTCCAGCTTCTAGGACTATCACAACACCCTGCACCCTTTGCTCCAGGGATGTTGAGTGACTTTGGAGTCTCTGAACAAGCCATGCTCTCTCACATCTGCAGGCTTTGATGTTGCCTCGGGCTAGTGTCCCCTTTCCACCCTGCGGAGGCCCCTTCTCTCTTTGCTGAAGCAACCTGTATTCATTTATCAAGATTCAGGTATTATCCCCTCTAAGCAGCTTTCCTGGAGATGCCAGTCCAGGCTGAGACCCTCTTCTGTGGGTGGAGGAAATGCTGCAGGGTGCAGCCGAGTGGCCTGGGATTGAATCCCAGCGTGGCCATTCACTAGATATGTGATTTTAGGTGAGTCACTTAATTGTTCTGTACCTCAGTGCCCCTATTTTCAAAATAGGGATAATGAAAAGTAGTATGCACTTCATAGTGTTGTAAACACTGAATGAATCAATGCAAATGTTTAGAATAGTGCATAGTAGGGTGAAGTGGAATATTTGCTACAATTACCTCTATTATTGCCTATTTACTCATCTGTCTTTTCCTACCAGTCAATGAGTTCCTTAGCCAGAGATTGTTTTTGCAGTGTCTTTATGTCCACAGGGCCTAGCAAAGTGCCTGTTAGGAAACAATAAACGTCAGGAAGAGAGAAAGGGAGGGAGCAACACAGAAAGAAAGGTGCCTGCTTTTTAGGCGTGGTTATGGCGCCCTACAAACAGAATCAGACAGTGCGAAGGCAGCTCTGAGCAGGAAGTAGAGCAACGATGGAGCAGAGAAGTGTATTTTTTCATGGTTTCTGTTTTGCTTCTCTCTATGCTTTGTTCTCTGCACGAAGTTCATCTGTGTTTGCTTCATTCCCTCGGCCCCTTCTCTACTCTCCAAACCCATCCCCCGCCAAGACATCTTTTGAAAGTTACAACCACTTCCACACATGGAAACCATATTGAAGCCATTCCGGATGGTCGTTATGAAGAGACAGAAACCAAAGCGATATGATCTTTCTAGGGCCAGGCCTCATGAGCTGGGTAGGCAGCCATCTCTGTGGGGACAGGATGAACAGCCCCCAAATGCACTTGGTCCCAGGACATTTCTCCTACCTCTCTTCCTCAGTGGCTAAAAGCTCCAGCATTAGAAACTTCACTGGTTTAAGTCATTGGATTTTCACAAAGACCCCACTGAAGTATACAAAGATGCTACTCGAGAAGGCTAATCTCATTTATACACATGAAAGGATTTCTTTTTCCCACAGAAGTCAGAGACTTAGAGAGTCTTAGGTAATGAGCTGGTTCAAGTTGCAGAGAAAAATAAGAGTTGTCATTTATCGAGCACTTTCTATGTGCTATTAGGCTTCATGAAAATGTCTTTTAAGCATTTGACTTTTAAGTGCTGTGTTAGGAGGGTGAGGCCAGATGGTCAGCCCTAATCGGTGGCCCTGTGTTGAGAGAAGGAAGAGAGCTTATAAGGAGAAAGGGCAGTTCAAAAGGGGAGAGGTGTGGGCAGTGTACCAAATACCTCCAAAGTTAAGCACACACAGAACAGTTTTAGGAGAAGATGCTGGAGGGAGGAAGCGATGGCATGGCTGCTTGGAGGTCATTCCCATCCCTTGCTATAAGGCCACAAATTAACATTTATTTAATTAACCTCATTCTCTTTCTCTTCCTCTCTTCTCTAGCAGAACCCATTCCCAAAGAGGACCATGTAGATAAGCTCTTTCCCCCAAGGTCATGACTTGCCCATTCACTCATTTGCTCAGTAGGTGTGGACTGTACACTTACTCCCTGCCATGCGCAGAGGAAGGCACTGGGGATAGAGAATCCAGGCAGACCCAGCCCTGCTCTCAGGTTCACAGAACACTGGGAGAGACCTTCAGGTAAATATGGCTGGCAAGTCCTTGAAATTTCTCCCCGTCTTGAATGGATCCCATCTCTTCCTCCTCGCTACCATGTCCCTTGTCAGCTCTCATCACCTCTCCCCTGCAAGCTTGCAGGAGAATCCCAACTGTTCTGCCTTAACACTCCCTGACTTCAAAACAAGGTCCATATTCCATAACAAAGCATACTAGAAGTTTGTGATCTGGCCCCATCTGCTCCCAGGGGCCCCGTCCCCTCCATGGCCCCATACTTTACCCCAGCCCAGAGGAGCCTCCGGAAGTTTCCAACAGTACAATGTGTGCACGTTCACCTCTGAACCTTTATACTTGTCCCCACTCTCACTCTGTGGCCATTGTTCACTTAATATTCTAACATTCTTGTCACCCTTCACCATTCGCCTGCTCCAGAACCCTTACCAAACTTCTCAGAAAGTTTCCGCCTCCCTTCTGTGCTCCCAGAACCTTGTCCAATGACCAGCACCTCGTCCACTGTCCACATTGCTTTAATCACTTTCTTACCTGTGTGTGTTGCTTCCTGAGGCTGTGAACTTTGTTTCCCAGTGACTTCTGTATCTGCCATCCACAGGGCCCATCACACTGAAGACACATGGTAGGGGCGCATATTGTGATTGAATGAATGAAATGTAATAAAAAGAATGAAAGAATAAGTATTTTTAAATGAATAAAATACAATAGAGTTGTATAAGTGGGCTATGAGAATGTATAGCAGGAGTTACTCTACCTAGAGGTGGTGAGAGAAAATTTCCCTTCTGTTTTGAAGGATGATTGAGGATTATCCTTCCCCACTCTAGGTAGAGTACATTTAAAAAGGGGAAGAGAGTACACCTTAAGGCCTGGTATAATCCCCTAACAGAGATGGGCCAGATTTTCATTACCTTATCAAGGGATCCGGAGTCTCTAGCATTAAGCAGATTCCGAGCTGGATACCTAACCCTACTTTTCTATGCATGTTTGTCTTGTCTTGGGGAAATCCAAAAAATCTCTAGAAAAGCTATTTAAAACTTCTGGGATCATGTCATATTTTCTCTTCTGTGTCTGGTTTATTTCACTTAGCATAATGTCCTCTGGTTTCATCCAAGTGTCACAAATAGCAAGATCTCCTTTTTTATAAAGGCTGAATAATAGCCCATTTGAATGTATATAGCCCATTTACATACACACACACATACACACACGCACCCCACAGTTAGGATGAGTAGTGTAGAAATCTAAATGTACAGCATCATGACTGTAGTTAATAATACTGTGCTGTGTACTGGAAATTTGCTAAGAGAGTAAATTTCAGGTGCTCTCACCACACACACAAAAAATAGTAACCATGTAAGGAGATGGATATGTTGATGAGCTTGATTGTAGTAATCATTTCGCTATGCATATGTATATCAAGACATCATGTTGTACACCATAAATATATACAATTTTATTTTTAAAAAAAGCAAGAAACTTCTGGGAATGACTCTGGCACAGAAAGGCAAGCGGGCCCGGGGTCTCTCCCTCCCTGTCATTCCTGCTGTCAGCCCTTGCTTGGGCCCCCGCTCTGCATGCAGGGCTGCAACACTGCAGATCACAGTCTCCTGTTCCTAAGATCCATATTTCCGAGGCAAATCTGGATGAGCACACAGTGCCAGCTGCGGTCCGACTCCCCACATTCTCACCACTTCCCACAGAAACGCTCTAGGGTTTTTAAGAGCTTTAAACACTCTCCTGGACTTTCTTGTCATTCTCACTACAAACTGAAGACTGGGAATGGGAAGAGAGATGATGATAAACTCAGGCAGAAGTGCACAAGATTTTCTTTTTCTCTGTGGCCAGCTTGCTGGAAATGACTAGTTTTTAATTGTCCATTACAACTGTCTGTAATCAGTTACTGATTCATTAAAGGCTAAACAGATAAAATATTTGAATGCATAGATACTGCCTCAAGATGTGAAAGGCCGTTTGTGACTGTAAATCTCTCCACAGGTGTGGCAATTGTTCTGCGCGTTGCATGGGGAACATGGCTTAGACACAGGCTTTCCATGGCCATGTGGCTACTTTCTCGTGACCGTGGAGAAATACTGGCCCTTGAATTTAATTCTGTCTCTGCAGCTTTATTATAATCACCTTCAACTGTACCCTTCCTTATTTCATGAAAACATCTGCTTTCCTAACTCTCAGTCAAGCAAATTGGCACACTTGTGTGTTTATCTTTTCCACATCTTGAGGAAACCATCTTAATGTTCAGAAAATTGTTTACAGTTTGGTAAAAACAAATATTATTCTGGTATGTATGCTAGCTGTTTTAGAAATCAATTTTGAGGATGTCTCTTACAGAGATAGGTTATAAATACTGGAGCCTAATGACCATTGCTACAATAAAGAGAAGCAATGTATATAAAAGTCAAAACCCCCTGAACAATCCCTTCGCAGATACATATAAACAGATAAAACATACTCTTCTCTTCAAAAGAAAGTATAACTTAATATGAAAGGAAAACATGAAGAACCTTGAAGAATTTTATGTTAGGATATAAAGAAGCCCTGAATTACTGTGTAGCTATGTATCTATTACAGAAGGGAGAGACATAGTCTTTCTAAATAAAGGAGAAGAAGGAGAGAGAGGATGAAGAGGAAGAAGAGGAGGAGGAGGAAGAAGAAAAGGAGGAGAAGGAGAAAATGGATGGAAGGGAGGGAAGCAGGGAGGGAGGGAGAGACAGCTGTCCATTAAATCTGACAGCTTAAATGCATTAGTTAAATTAACCCCATGGAAGTTAGTGAAAGGGGAGCTACATTGTTAGAACACTAAAGTAGTTCAAAAAACTGAAAGAAGACATTAAAAACCACGGGAGTACTAGCAACTAGAGTAGGTCCAAAGAATCAGGGCCCCTGCTCTACAGGAAGCCACCATTAGAGCCACCACACTTCTCATCTTTGTGACTTCTGTCGAAGTTTCAGATTTGCGGGAGAAAAGATCTGATTGGCCCAGCTTGGATCAGGTTGAACCTCATCTGGATCAATAGCTATAGCTAAGCTGGGGGCCTGTGGGTAGGGGTGGAGGCCAGGCAGGTATCAAAGGCCAGTTAAAAAAATACAGAAATATTTTGTGCACCCTTCCTATAAATTAAAAGCATTTGTAAAGATACAATGGAAAACCAACAGACAGAATTTCTGCCCATGTGAGGCTCATGGGATCTGTATGGACAAGCCTGCCACCCAATTAGTGTTTATTACACAAAGCCAAGAAACAGTGTTTTTGAGGCTGAGATAGGAAATTTACAAACTACCAGAAAGCTCTAGGCTCATTTCTACAGTAATTTTCAAAATAGTCCGAAGGTGTAACCCCCAAATCACGTATCAGCTTATGGAGGGCTTTAGTTTTAAGGAGGGCAGCAGAGAGGAAGAGACAGAAAAAGAGAGATTGAGGGGGTGATTGAGAGAGAGAAAGAGAACCCTTATTAAGTTTAGGGAAGAATCAACTTTATATTAAACAATGTTAAATACCAATTAGGAATAGTAAAAGACCAAATAGTATCCACATTTATGATAATTATCTAACACAGTACCTGGTACAGTGGATGCATATGAAATATTGGCTGAACCTGAATTTACATTTTACTTATTGTTAGAAAGTCACAAAATACAGGCATAGCAAGAGGTGTACAGGCTTTATAGCCAGGCAGAAGGAACTCTGGTATGTCATTGCCATGTGACCCTGGACAAAGAAGTTGGAGTCTTTAAACTGAGGACACTAAAGATATATTGATAGAGTATTATAAGGACTAAATATAATAATTTATATAAAGTCATATAGTAAGTGTTCAGGAAATGTTTATTTCTTCTCTTTTCTTTATCT
>NW_012138303.1:2529736-2531024 GCF_000956105.1 Propithecus coquereli
GAGTGCAATGCGTACCACCCGAAAGATGGACATATTTGAAACATGGACTTGGGGGGGGGGCAGACCAAGGGCAACATACGTAACCTAAACATCTGTACCCCCATAATATGCTGAAATAAAGGTAAAAGAAAAAAAAATTCATCTATTAATGGACTAAACTTAGGTTGATTCCTTATCTTATCTATTGTGAATAGCGCTGCAATAAACATGAGAGTGCAGATACCTCTTTGACATACTGATTTTTTATCCTTTGGATATATACCCAGTAGTGGGGTTGCTGAATCAAACAGAAGTTCTATTTTTAGCATTTTGAGAAACCCCCATACCGCTTTTCATAATGGCTGCACCAATTTACATTTCCACAAATAGTGTATGAGTTACCTTTTCCACTCTGCATCCTCCCCTGAATTTTTTTTTTCTTTCTGATAATAGTAATCCTAGCTAGAGTGAGATGATATTTCATTGTGGTTTTGATATGCATTTCCCTGATGATTAGTGGTGTTAAGAATTTTTCATATAGTTTTTGGTTATTGGTATGCCTTTTGAAAAACGTCTATTCAGATCATTTGTACATTTTGTACTATTTGTGGGTTTTCTTTTTTGCCACTGAGTTGTTTGTATATTCTGGATATTAATCCCTTCTCAGATAAATAGTTTGTAAATATTTTCTCCCATTCTTTAGGTTGTCTCTTCACTCTGTTGATGGTTCCTTTGCTATGCAGAACGCTTTTTGTTTTATATAATCACATTTGTCTATTTTTGCTCCACTTTTGCTTTTGTTGCCTATACTTTTGAGGTCTTATCCATAAAATCTTTGCCCAGATCAACGTATTTTTGAGGTCTTATTCACAAAATCTTTGCCAAGCCCAGCTTTTCTACCATATTTTCTCCTAGTAGTTTTACAGTTTCATGTCTTGCATTTAGGTCTTTAAGGTATTTTGAGTTGATTTTTGTATATGGTGAGAGATAGGGGTCTAGCCTCATTATTCTGTGTAAGGATATTCAGTTTTCCCAGTGCCATTTAGTAAAGAGACTATTCTTTCCCCAATGTATGTTCTTGGCATCTTTGTCGAAAATCAGTTGGCTGTAAATACGTAGATTTATTTCTGGGTTCTCTATTCTGTTCCATTGTTCTATGTGTCTGTTTTTATGCCAACAGTGTTGTTTTGGTTACTGTAGCTTTTTAGTATATTTTGAGGTCAGTTAGTGTGATGCATCCAGCTTTGTTCTTTTGGGTCAAAATTGCTTTGGCAAGTGTTCCCTGTTTGCAGATGATATGATGTTGTGT
>NW_012138303.1:2532660-2541391 GCF_000956105.1 Propithecus coquereli
ACTCTAGCCCGGGCAATAGAGTGAAATTCTGTCTCAAAAAAAAAAAAAAAATAAAAACATAAATCCACATGGAAATTTATACATGAATATTCATAGGAGCATTAGTCATAATAGCCAAAAAGTAAAAACAACCTCAAATGTTCATCAATTGATCCTTAAAACAGAATATTATCCGTCAATAAAAAGAATAAAGTACTGACACACGCAACTACTTGGCTGATCCTTGAAAATATTATACAGAGTGAATGAAGCCAGTTACAGAACCATATATATACTGTGTGATTCTGTCTATATGAAATATTCAGAATAGGAAAATCCATAGAAACAGAAGGTGGATTTGGGTTTACCTGGGGCTGGAAGGGTATGATGGGGTTGGAAGGTAACAGCTAAGGGACGTGGGTGATGAAAATGTTCTAAATTTGATGGTGGTGATGGTTGCCCAAGTCTATGAAGATATAAAAAGCCATTTAATTGTACACTTGAAATGGGTGAATTGTATGGTATTTTAATTATATCTCAAAAAGCCGTTGAAAAATAAAAAATAAAGCATGTCTGAAACACTGATGGAGAAGTGGTTCACCATATCTTTCTTGTGCAAACAAAATCCTCATGTTTTAGCAAAAATTTTCAGAACTAAAAATTTTAATCCAACATTGGAGGCTAATCTTTTATAGAAACTAAAACCTTTTTCATAAACTAATTTGGAACTTTGAAAACATCTTTTTTTCCAATTTTATTTTCCCATAAAAGAGTATTCTCTTCTTCCGGTTTTAGCAGTACTCATCAAAATGGGAAAATAACACAATTTTGCATTTAACTATAACAAGAGAAGTCATTTCTGTTGGTTTGCACTATTCCTTTTATGATCTGAGCCATGCCCACTGCCCCCTCCATAACACACACACACACACACACGCACACACACACACGCACACGGGCTCCATGTTATATATGCACACAAACCTCTGGTACATTATTATGTTGTGACATAGAACATTTTAGGGAATCTTGTCTGCAGTGCCAAGGCAGGCCTTGGCTAGACTGGCATACATAACTGTGTAGTTTTGACTTCTTGTATCCCTAATAAACAGTATTTCTGGATCTCTATAGCTCATTGAAGCAAATCACCGAATCTAAGCATTGAAAAGCACTTTATAAGCAGCTAAGTCTTCCATAGACCTTCCAATGTGAATTAAACCAGCCCAATCTTTCATTCCTATCTGATTCTGCTACAGTCATAGAGATGCCGCACAAAGGATAAAAGAGCCATTTTTCATGACCTTCCTCGTTTCTCTGAACAAAGCCCAGTGTCAAAATCTTTGAAAAGCATGTATTATAGCAAAGAATAAGATTCAAAAAAATGTTTGGAAGCATTCATGGTACAGAAAAATAATTTCCTCTCTCCCATCCCAAAATAAAAAACAACCTTATGATGTGTTAGATTGAAATGTTTAAATATTGAACCAGTGCCAAAAAATGATTTGTAAGCCTCAATAAGTTTCATGAAATGTAAAAATGATATTATTATCCCATCTGACAGAGTGTCTTTCAGGACTTGAAGCTGTGTGGCCCAGATTAGGGGCCTTCTAATGAAAAATAAACATGCAGCACATTTGACTTACAAATATAGTAGCATATATAATACTCAAAAGACATATATTCAATGAGGTCTATTTGCAATTACTAGCTACTAGTATCAATTTTGCCTCCTACACAGAGCAATAGGAGCCTTTCTTTGAGTATTACACGCTATTAGTTAAAACATAAAGCTTCTTTGCAGAAAGTAAAAAAAAGGCAAATATATAGGAAAGGCAACACCGTGCCTATTCACACTCGATGGAATATCCAAATTTGATATTTAGAAAGATGAACAACCGATTGTCTATGAGATGGGTATAATATTCACATATGTATTCACATCTGTATTAATAATATGAAACTCACAGGTCATTTGCATATTGTAGATGTTGTAACGTAAACAATGTTAGCTGCACTGCTGGCAGTCATTTCTACATCTCGGTTCTATCCATCCCATCTTCTACTATGAAATATCTTTCCTAAAGCCAGTAGCATTGGAGAAAAGAGAGCCCTGGGTGTTTTTCTTTTTTCTTTTTCTATTCTTCTATTTCTATCTCTTTACCAGAAACACTTTATGCAAATAGCGTCTCTTCTTTTGCCACCTCCTGCCGTGCTACAAAGCACTAGAGAGGATTGGAAGAGGAAGCAGGTGAGAGATGGTTAGAAAGAGGAGGCGGGGCGGGAAGGGTCCTTGTGTACTCTCAGCGGCTCTGAGCAGGCACAAGATTGATGACACTCCCAGGGTGTACGAGAAGATCTCCTCCCTGTGAAAGACTGCTCATGAGGCCTGATAGACTTGTCATCTCTTAATAAACATCACTGATATGTTGAGAGGCGAGAGCCGGGGCAGAAAAAGGGCACACCCAGCAGAGTGCTTGCCTTTCTGGATGATTTACTGAGCATGTCCTGCTGATGGGGCCTTCGAGGGGGTGGCTTTATTCCCCACCTCAGAAATCCCCTGGAAGGCCTTTCTGCCCTCCTGGGACCCAGAGAGGTGCATTTGGGATCCAGCTTCTCCTCTTTGGAGAACCTTCCTAATTTCCCAGTCTCCTTGCATCTGTATTCAGGGAATCCTGAAAACAAAAAGAACAACCCAGATGTTGCAGGCTTTTCTTCCCCAGAAAAGCAGGGCATTTCACATGCTATTATTTTCCTAGTCTCTGGGAAGCTTCTTCTCTAGCTTTTTAGAGTGATAGAGGCAGAATTCGTAATCCACTTTCATAAAGTCACACTGTGGCAGGAGCAACCCCAGGAGAAAGTCTATCCTGATTCTACAAAGTTCTTCACCTCTTCCTCCTCTCTTCCCACCTCTTATTTCTCTACCCATCTTATAAATCATTTCTGAAATCTAACCTTCTCCACAAATACGTCCTTAATTAATAGAATGGACAGTCCTTGCTGCCCGTTACTACGTGCATTTCACGGAGGGAATTTTCTAAGTTTCTTCTCCGTTTGCCTCCCCAGTGAGCTCATGCCTGTTTCCCTGTCCAGGTCCCAGCTAGGAGCTGGCACCACTCATGTGCATCACAGACATTCGATTCGGAGTGAACATGTGCATGGATGAATTCCACGTTCACCCTTTTCCCTCCCAAACTTAAAACCAAGCTGATTTTTGCCTCATAAATAAACTTACAAACATTTTAATGTTCATTTTGATTTTCACCCGGGATGCTCAGTTCTACTTCCCAATGGGTGATCAGCACATTTGCTTTCGGACATCCACATTAAAACCTCCTAGAAGACAGGGACCCAGGGGCCATCTCTGGGCAGCACCAGGGCCCCTTTGCAGAAAGCAAAGTCTTTCCTGATGAATGATGTCAATGACAGTGATGATGAAGGCACTCACAGACACCTTCTCCAGTACTTTTCATTGTGTTAAACCAGCCACACAGGCAGCTTAGGCAGCACAAGACAGAGATTTAGCCATTGGAATAACAAAAAAAAGAAACCAAAGACAGCCCCAGCCTGGTGGCTGTAGTAGCGCCCTGTGGCCCCAGCTTCTTTCTAACTGAAGCCAGAGTCTCCATGCTCCGTTTCCCCCACAGGAAATTGCTCTTCTGATAGTTTGAAAGCCTTTTATGTGTAACATGTGTGTGCAGCCAAATAGTGAACTTACGTTTTCATCTTGAAATAATTGTGATTAATAAATTACAATGGAGCTGCAGAACAAGCTTTATTCCCAGGGGAATTACATTGTGTTTATGTTCCTAGAAGTCAGACACAGGCTGAACTCAGAAAGTTCAGCCCCCACCAGAATTCAAGGATGCTGATAGAAGATGTGTGTGAGGAGTGGGGAAGGGGATGCAGTTTACCTTTGGAATACTCTTCTAGAATCCTCCTTTGCTCTCAGTAGTGGGCCTGCCCCCAAGGCAAGTGCCCCTTTATTCAGCCCTACTCTGTTTATCTTCAGACCCAGCACCAGGGAATAGCACCAGAGGCAATACCTGGTGCTTCTGTCCTTAGTCCTCTACCTTTCAAGGCAAGTAGCCTCGTGGGGAAACTTATTACACATCGGCCATTTGTTCTGCAGAGCCGCTTGCTGGGAAAACAGCTCTTCTGTGATGGTATGACAGAGTTAGCTGATTAGCTCTGTTAGAGAGCTTTTTTAACGTTCTTTCAGAAATACCAGTTGTTTTTATAGAAATTCTGTAATTCACTTCAGAAGAGCCCTCAAACTCAACCGAGGCAGTACAGCAAAGAGGTGAGAAGCCCCTGTTCTGAGTAAGACTGGCTTTGCTTTAATTCCAGGGTCTTCCACTTTAACTGTCTGGCTTTGCAGATTTTTATAAATCTCCCCCACCCACCACCAGTTTTCTCACCTTTAAAGTAGACATCATCCATGGATAATATCTTACACACAATTAATCACTCAATAAATCATAGCTATTATTAGCATCATAACTTTTATCGCCACTATCATCATTACCGGTAATGATTGAAATTGCCTTCTTTGGTTCACCAAACATTTACTGATCATGCCCCAGGTGGCCAAAGATCAGTGAGAGTCCAGTGCCTGAAATGAATGTGCTTTATCACCCATCAACCTAAGTGCGTGTAAAACTGTTCACAGGAACAAGCCAAGCCCAGACCATGTCAGGTTGGGGGGTAAAAATAAGGACATAATCATAACAACAAAAGTACATTATTTGGCTTTGTCTTCACCAGTTGTGAGACTTAAGGACTCACTCAATTCTTTCCCAATTAAATCTTGGCAGTTTCTTGAGGGGTCAAGGGATAGTTCCCTCAGCTAGCAAGAGCCATTCCCTGTACTCTTTTGCTTCAGTTTCCCCCTTAGCCGTCTCCTTTTGCTGCCATCCTCAATAAAGCAACAAAACCAAACTTTTCATCTGTCTGCAGATGGCCCTACACACATGGTTTTCTTAGGGGGTGAGGGAGTTGACAAAGTATTTTTAAATCGCTGGCTCCATCCTCTAAGCCAGCTTGCCGTCCCTAGCTCGACAGACCCCACCACTGCCGAGCTCCTTCTATCTGTCACTTCACATTTCACACACATTTACGTTGCCTGCCAGGACCCTAAAAGATTTTTTGCAAACACCCCTTCCCATAAATTCGCTGATTCCAAAAGCTAGTGATACACCCTAAGGGCATTGAAACTGCTGTCAGACCGAGGAGGCCACCCAGCATGATGATGCACAGAGGAAGTGTCCTATGGGGTGAATTAGTGAGTGAATGCTCCGTCTGATACATTCATTCCATATTCCCACACACTCCACCCACAGCTCCATGAGAAAGAAGTTATTTACGTTATATGTTATATGTTATACGTTATGTTATATGTCATGTGACTTGGGCTACAGAACAAGGCAGCCTTGTAATCTCAATACTTGAGGGAAATCTTAGTGAAACAGCTTTATATTCTTTACTTTCTCTTTATTGCTGCTCCCTCTCCCAGGCAAATCTTGTAAGAGCTGGAGAAAACAATAGAGAAGCATCCCATTGTTCTCAGAATAGTGTGTGTTTGCGAAAGTACATAGTTGTGTTTTACCTCCTCCTTATTGCAGGTAGAAAAACACAGGGTTCTCAGAGAACTCAGTCGGTTACACAATATATTCAGTTGCAAGCAACAGAAAATCCCTCAAAAAGTGGCTTACACAAAGAAAGGATTTAGTTGCCGTGTGTAACAAGTTCAGGTGTAGGCACTGTAGGGTAGGACAATGGTTCCATGAGCCCTGGCCCCCCATCTTCCTGCTCTGCCATCCTCACTGTGCAGTTTCATCTTTATGGTCTTGAGGCGACAGCTGGACTTCCAAACATCATGTGTGCATGCCAAACAGAAAGAAGGAGAAAAGAGCAAAAAGGCAAAAGCATGTCTGAATCAACTTTCTCTTGAAAGCATTCCCAGAAACCTCATCCAATAACTGCCACTTGCATTTCACTGAACAGAATGGGATCACATGTTAATCTCTGTTTTCTAGGAAGTCTGAAGAGGATGGAATATTTTTTAACCAGGCTAGCTACCACCCCAAATAAAATTAGAGTTTCATCATCAGGGAAGAAAGAGAGATGGATGTTGGATAGATCATTAGCAGGGTCTGCCAAAAGAACAGTGCCTAATGTAGTGAATAAGGTCATCAAAGACATTTATAAAAGAAAATCTTGAGGTATAATTTCTAAGAAGAACCTTTGTTTCAGGTTGATGGCACTCTGCAAAAGCACAGCAGGAAGTTACAGTAGGACAATTTCTTCAGCAGTGACCTCAAAGGCCAAGGGTGAAATAATAGTTGCCAAGTGCACCTGCATTTCAAAGTGAGACTATGGACGTCCTGCATAGGTTTCGCAAGGGGAGTAGCATTAACTGGTCCTCCGTGCATAAGCTGAGCACATACCTCCAACCTACATGAGCAGAGTCAATGTGTCCCCCTCGCCTCAAGTCAGGTGAAGAGACCTGCAAGAGAACCCCCGGGAGCCTTCAACTTGTGTTCCTTGGAGGTCAAGAGATAAAGGGATTGGTATTTCATTCGGCCATGGGAAAGACTCAAGACAGAAACTTATGTTTAATTATTCAGAGTGAGATGCACCTCCCCCAAAAGCCAGGGAGAAGGGTCTTGTTTTTCAGGAACTAGGAATAAGACCTCCCACCCAAGTACTAACCAAGCCCAACACTGCTTATCTTCTGAGATCAGACGAGATTGGCCAAGAACCTCAAAGAAGAGAAACATCCGGGGTCTATTTGAAAAATGGATTGCAACTAAGATGACCAAGGATCCACCCTAAACTATAGCCTTTTGTTCTCTCTGCAGTAGTAGAGTCATTCCGAGTAGGGTAACCTTGCATCCTGACTGGTCTGGGGCAGTCCCACCTGACCTCAGCTGCCCCAGCAACATTATTAATAGCTCCTCCTTCCACTCTCTAAAGTGTCCCCATTTGAATGATAAATTATATGGTCACTTCCTAATAAGGGACTCTTACTGATGCATGGAGCTGGATTTCCAGCCTGCTGTCTCCCAGTATTCTATGAGGGCCCTAAAACATCACTGGGCAGGCACTACCAAAACTATTTTGGTTAATAGACTTCCTTGGAGGTGCTGATTAGGATCTAGAAGGCCCATGGGGGTAACAAAAGATGATTGCTAAATCACTCTCTCAGGAGGATAATTTCAGGTAACTGAAAGGCTTTCATCTTGCAGGGTAACAAATTTGAACAGATCAGGGAATAGAAGAAAATGTGTGCGGTATCACAAGCGTTCTTCTGCTTCTGTACTCCCCAACGTAGATTCAGTGCTAAATGAACACTGAATAAAGAAAGAACATATCAGTTTAAAGAAGTGTCTGGTAACGCGCCTGCCATGGATTCTCACGTATCTTAGTCAAGCATTGTCAATAATTTTAGCGATTACACATTATAAGGTGTTTTATTTCTCTGCAACTTTGTTTTGTGGCTAATGAAGACCTGAATATGCCCTCAGGGGCGTTTCTTACATGTGAAAATCATCAGCTATGTGTATAGAAGAACAAAAAGTTGGATAATAAATGATCTTTTGAAATGCAGATCCTGTTTCTATTATATTTGCTATCCTTCCCAGAGTGTGAAGGGGACCAAAAGAGGAGGAAGAGAAGGAGCCAAATACAGTCCACATACTATAGGGATTAAAAATGTCCTGAAGATAGAGGATGTTGGACAAATCTGATGAAATACTTTCTTCAAATCTACTTTATGCACATAATTGATAAAAATTTTGACTAGGATGGTGCCCTACCAGGTGTCACTCACAAGCCCTTCAAAATTGTGATAATTCATTAATTACCTTTTGGATATAATCATGCACAAAGGTTCTAACTTACCTACCTACACCCAGTTCATATTTCTCCTTGTCCAGAGAGTACCATAACAGGGCTTGTTATATGCCTTGATAAACTCTAGCAACACTCGATCTATTTCATTTCCCTAATATAGCTGCCTAATAACTATCAAGAAATAAATGGGGCTGCTCTGGAATGACTTGTTCTTTGTGAACCCAATACTGCCTAATTCCTTAGCCATTATTGCTACCACTTCTAGATGCCTACAAACTATATACGGTAGCGTCTTGCTAGAGTCAATGCCAGCCTCCTCAAGATATATAAAATCCATCTTCTTTTCCTTTTTGGGTATCAGAATAACCTTTGACCATTTAGACTCCACTTCTCTGATTTGCCACAATACTGCAAAAATCACACAGTTCAATAAAAGTCTCCAGATATTTAATATTAAACATTCATTTGGTGTCAATCTGTGTGCTGAGGGCTCTTATGTATATTATGATCTGTATATAAAGATTAATGGGCCCAGGCTAACTGTAAGACGTGTGAACATAAAATGCTAATTTTGAACATTCATTTTTAAATGAACATAAAAGAATTTGTTGTCTATTTTCCTACAAAACAGGTGTCCCCACATTCTCCTGCCTGACAGGTTGTACTTCATCTATATCCTAAATATCATCATTCCAGTCCCGGTTCTCACTGCCCTCAGGAAGCTCAGAGCCTTTCTCAGGTGCTTCTGAGGATCCCAAGGAGAGTTTTCTGAATCCCGTTGTCACTTGTCACCACTGAGAACAGCTTTTCTGGGCTTTTTCAAGATGCTTCTCCACACCATGGTGCTTTCTCCTCGCTTCTACACTCCATGGTTTGAGTAGCTCCTCTCTTTTTCTCC